>NC_089814.1:4509145-4521645 GCF_029633855.1 Hoplias malabaricus
ACACACTCTATCAGATTAATGGAGCCTCCTTAATTACAGCAGCAGAGTCAAACACATTATCTCCCTTCACTTGTTTTCATCAAACCAGGGGGACAGAGGTCACTCAGGTTTATCATAGCACTGACAGACTGGGTAATGACTACCCTCCCTGTCTCTCTCTCCCTCTCTCTCTCTCTCTCTCTCTCTCTCTCTCTCTATTGCTCTTGACACATTTATACAATAGTCACCTGCTTATTCATCATTTTATTTAAAATGAAGGACGTTAATCAGACATTTGCCCCTTCTTTATCACAATAAAACCATCTTTTTCACTTTTGAGAAGGCTTTACACTAGATGTTGGAACATTACTGTGAGGATTTGATGGCATTCAGTCATGCAAACATTAGTGAGGTCAGGTGCTGATGTTGGAAAATTTGTTCTGGATCAGAAACCCCACTCCAGCTCATCCCAAACACATCAGAACACAGCTCGACTGCTCCACTGCCCACTGCTTTGGAGGGTGGTTGTAATGTTATGCTGATCTGTGTGTATATTCCAGAATGAGATGAGAGTGCCTGGGCCCCCAGAGTTGCCGTTTCAGGTCAGTGCCAAGGGGAAATCCACTAATAATGTTAACAGAAATGAGTGTCTGAATTCCTAAAGAGGCTGGGGTGAATATTACGGCCCCCCTGCAGTGGACCTCCCGCGCAGAGCGTGATAAATAACGTAAAACTCAAATTATGTATTCAAGACCGCTTCGCTCATTCCTGCGTTTAATTGAATGTAACCATCGGGGAGTCGGATGCTCAGCTACGGTTCTTCAGGGAACCTCATCCTCTCTCCGTCCGAGAACTGTGGCCCGTAAACAAGATGCTGATTACTTTTTCATACCTAGAGTAAAACTCCTAGTGAACCTGCATCGTTTCCTCTCGCCTCAACTCCTGTGAGTTTGGCACTTATTCATCTGATCTGATGAGCCCCATGTCCCCGAGTGAGGACAAAGAGAGACAAAGAGAGACAACGTGAGACAGAGGGAGACAAAGTGAGACAGAGGGAGACAGGGAGCAGGGGGAGGCAGAAGAAGGAAAAGAGGAAGGAAAACCAGAGACAGAATGGGGTGAAGAGAAAAAGGGGAAGGAGATAAAGATAGAGAACAGAAAACCTGTGTTTCTGATAAAGTGGCCAGTGAGTGTCAGTAGAGGTGGGGGGTGTTTCTGATAAAGTGGCCAGTGAGTGTCAGTAGAGGTGGGGGGTGTTTCTGATAAAGTGGCCAGTGAGTGTCAGTAGAGGTGGGGGGTGTTTCTGATAAAGTGGCCAGTGAGTGTCAGTAGAGGGGGGTGTTTCTGATAAAGTGGCCAGTGAGTGTCAGTAGAGGGGGGGTGTTTCTGATAAAGTGGCCAGTGTGTGTCAGTAGAGGGGGGTGTTTCTGATAAAGTGGCCAGTGAGTGTCAGTAGAAGGGGGGGTGTTTCTGATAAAGTGGCCAGTGAGTGTCAGTAGAGGGGGGGTGTTTCTGATAAAGTGGCCAGTGAGTGTCAGTAGAGGGGGGGTGTTTCTGATAAAGTGGCCAGTGAGTGTCAGTAGAGGGGGGGTGTTTCTGATAAAGTGGCCAGTGTGTGTCAGTAGAGGGGGGTGTTTCTGATAAAGTGGCCAGTGAGTGTCAGTAGAAGGGGGGTGTTTCTGATAAAGTGGCCAGTGAGTGTCAGTAGAGGGGGGGTGTTTCTGATAAAGTGGCCAGTGAGTGTCAGTAGAGGGGGGGTGTTTCTGATAAAGTGGCAAGTGAGTGTCAGTAGAGGAGGGGGGTGTTTCTGATAAAGTGGCCATTGAGTGTCAGTAGAGGGGGGGTGTTTCTGATAAAGAGGCCAGTGAGTGTCAGTAGAGGGGGGTGTTTCAGAAAAAGTGTCCAGTGAGTGTCAGTAGAAGGGGGGTGTTTCTGATAAAGTGGCCAGTGAGTGTCAGTAGAGGGGGGTGTTTCTGATAAAGTGTCCAGTGAGTGTCAGTAGAGGGGGGGGGGTGTTTCTGATAAAGTGTCCAGTGAGTGTCAGTAGAGGGGGGGTGTTTCTGATAAAGTGTCCAGTGAGTGTCAGTAGAGGGGGGGTGTTTCTGATAAAGTGGCCAGTGAGTGTCAGTAGAGGGGGGTGTTTCTGATAAAGTGGCCAGTGAGTGTCAGTAGAGGGGGGGTGTTTCTGATAAAGTGTCCAGTGAGTGTCAGTAGAGGGGGGGTGTTTCTGATAAAGTGGCCAGTGAGTGTCAGTAGAGGGGGGTTGTTTCTGATAAAGTGGCCAGTGAGTGTCAGTAGAGGGGGGGGGGTGTTTCTGATAAAGTGTCCAGTGAGTGTCAGTAGAGGGGGGGGTGTTTCTGATAAAGTGGCCAGTGAGTGTCAGTAGAGGGGGGTGTTTCTGATAAAGTGGCCAGTGAGTGTCAGTAGAGGGGGGGTGTTTCTGATAAAGTGTCCAGTGAGTGTCAGTAGAGGGGGGGGGGGTGTTTCTGATAAAGTGTCCAGTGAGTGTCAGTAGAGGGGGGGGGGGTGTTTCTGATAAAGTGTCCAGTGAGTGTCAGTAGAGGAGGGGGGGTGTTTCTGATAAAGTGTCCAGTGAGTGTCAGTAGAGGGGGGGGGTGTTTCTGATAAAGTGGCCAGTGAGTGTCAGTAGAGGTGGGGGGTGTTTCTGATAAAGTGGCCAGTGAGTGTCAGTAGAGGTGGGTGTTTCTGATAAAGTGTCCAGTGAGTGTCAGTAGAGGGGGGTGTTTCTGATAAAGTGGCCAGTGAGTGTCAGTAGAGGTGGGTGTTTCTGATAAAGTGTCCAGTGAGGTGTCAGTAGAGGGGGGGTGTTTCTGATAAAGTGGCCAGTGAGTGTCAGTAGAGGGGGGGTGTTTCTGATAAGTGGCCAGTGAGTGTCAGTAGAGGGGGGGTGTTTCTGATAAAGTGGCCATTGAGTGTCAGTAGAGGGGGGGTGTTTCTGATAAAGTGGCCAGTGAGTGTCAGTAGAGGGGGGGGTGTTTCTGATAAAGTGGCCAGTGAGTGTCAGTAGAGGGGGGTGTTTCTGATAAAGTGGCCAGCGAGTGTCAGTAGAGGGGGGGGGTGTTTCTGATAAAGTGGCCAGTGAGTGTCAGTAGAGGGGGGGGTGTTTCTGATAAAGTGGCCGCTGAGTGTCAGTAGAGGGGGGGGGTGTTTCTGATAAAGTGGCCGCTGAGTGGAACAACAACAGAGACCTACTGTAGTCTTCCTGCAACAAAAGGTGTAGACTGGACCTTGCTGCTACACACCATTGTCCCGCCATCAATCCATTTGTGCGACTCTCTGACACTGACATCAGCACAATGCAAAGCTGTCTGGACACTGAGATTTATGGACCCATAGCTTCATCTCTCTCTCTCTCTCTCTCTCTCTCTCTCTCTCTCTCTCTCTCTCCTCTCTCTCTCTCTCTCTCTCTCTCTCTTCCCCTACCCCACACCCCCTCTCCAGAACTCTTCTAATGAGTGAGTTTTGTGTGTGATTGATACTGGTCAGCTCCAGCATACAGAAATTGATCCAGTGCCGCTCCAATCAGGCCAAGTCTCAACCTATCGCCTAGCAACCACCTCTCTCTCTTTCTCCCCCTCTTTGGCCAGTCATGAACTAGCTATACGTCCTGATGTCCTGTACACACACACACAAACACCCACAACACACACACATACACACAATTGCAGCGCCCCACTGACCTCTGGGCCATACATCAAAAACACAGGGACCATCTCCTCTCCTAATGCGGCCATTCATCTTGACCACTATCTGTCAGAAATGGCCAGCGTTTAGCCTGACGTGACTCCGGCTCAAGGCTTCGTCCTCTGGAGGACAGCTCCATAGCTCATCCCATCTTTACCTCTCCTTTCTTTCCCCTATTTCACTCTCTGTCCTGATCTCTGTGGTCATGACTGCTGCACACCAGTGTTATTTTGCTAAGGAAATATATGACAAAAATATTCATTGACTAGACGAGAACTAAATAAAACACTCCTTTAATGATGAGAACTATGAGGAAATGTGTTGCACTATTTGTCAATGAATAATGAATGATAAATGACCTGTTATTTCTGATCTAAAAACTGAATATCGCTGGAAAAATAAACAGGAAAATGCTCTGCGACCAGAGCAGCCAGGCGAATAGTGAAGAGGATTCAATTCCCAAAGGATCAGTTCTTTGATGACTCTTAAATGGCTCCTATTTCGGACACTAATTCATGAGGGTTTTTACCAAACAGTGCTATAAATTATGGGTAATCTGCTATCGGCTAATGTACATGGGTTGTACACTACTTTTTGCAGTGTCTTGTGGGATTGTTTGAGTGCACTGAATATTGTCCGCTATGTTATCGCAGACTACTTCAAAATGGTGGAACCCTTAAATAGTGCACAATATAGTGAATAGGGCACAGTGACCGACACAGACACTTGTATCAACTGCTGGCCAATGATTGAGCTGTCACAGCTCCAGGGGACCTGGAAGTTGTGGGTTCAAGTCCTGCACCAGGTGACTGTGAGGAGTGTGGTGTGTTCTCCCTGTGTCTGTGTGGGTTTCCTCCGGGTGACTGTCTGTGAGGAGTGTGGTGTGTTCTCTCTGTGTCTGTGTGGGTTTCCTCCGGGTGACTGTCTGTGAGGAGTGTGGTGTGTTCTCCCTGTGTCTGTGTGGGTTTCCTCCGGGTGAATGTCTGTGAGGAGTGTGGTGTGTTCTCCCTGTGTCTGTGTGGGTTTCCTCCGGGTGACTGTCTGTGAGGAGTGTGGTGTGTTCTCCTTGTGTCTGTGTGGGTTCCTCCGGGTGACTGTCTGTGAGGAGTGTGGTGTGTTCTCCCTGTGTCTGTGTGGGTTTACTCCGGGTGACTGTCTGTGAGGAGTGCGGTGTGTTCTCCCTGTGTCTGTGTGGGTTTACTCCGGGTGACTGTCTGTGAGGTGTGTGGTGTGTTCTCCCTGTGTCTGTGTGGGTTTCCTCCGGGTGACTGTCTGTGAGGAGTGTGGTGTGTTCTCTCTGTGTCTGCGTGGGTTTCCTCCAGGTGACTGTCTGTGAGGAGTGTGGTGTGTTCTCCCTGTGTCTGCGTGGGTTTCCTCCAGGTGACTGTCTGTGAGGAGTGTGGTGTGTTCTCCCTGTGTCTGTGTGGGTTTCCTCCGGGTGACTGTCTGTGAGGAGTGTGGTGTGTTCTCCCTGTGTCTGTGTGGGTTTCCTCCGGGTGACTGTCTGTGAGGAGTGTGGTGTGTTCTCCCTGTGTCTGCGTGGGTTTCCTCTGGGTGCTCTGGTTTCTTCCCACACTCCAAAAACACTATTGGTAGGTGGATTGGAGACTCAAAAGTGTCCATAGGTGTGAGTGTCTGAGTGAATGTGTGAGTGTGTGTTGCCCTGTGAAGGACTGGCCTTGAACCCAGTGATTCACTCCTGAGAACACTCCACTGCTCCACAGTGCAGATCTGGGGCCTTTACACCCCTTCGTCCCACAGAAAACCGGACATGGCTGTTTTAATGCATGCAGACTGCTGTGGCTGGGTGTATGCAGATGTAATCTTCCACCTACGGCCAAGTGAAAGGGTCCTAATTTCATGCTCCTTTGAAGCCTACAATGAAAGCTGATGATTGATTGATTGATTATTAATATCATTAATGGTGCGCTCTTTAAAATCACATTCACAAGCATACATTTTAATGCCTCTGCCAGATGTGGAGATTAGATTTTGTTTAACGTGGCGTTCAAATCCTGCACAAACCGACTGACCCTACATCGACCGACAAGGACCAACATTGTCCAGAAAACACCAACTGCGCAGCCACAGCCTAAAAGTCAGGGAAGTGTTTTGGGGACTAAAGCGCCATGGTTCGATTCCCACAAATGGTAGGAAAATAAGGTGCGTGAAGGGGGTAAAGGAACAGCGCTTTGTCCTCCCTCAAAATCCACAGCTGAGGGAGGGAGGCTGGGGGACGAGCAATTGGTGTGTGTGTGTGTGTGTGTGTGTGTGTGTGTGTGTGTGTGTGTGTGTGTGTGTGCTGTGTCTGATCCACTCGTTCCAGCACAACACACCACCACCACCACGTCAGTGTCACTGCAGCCCTAAATCATACCTGTTCTGTGAGAATCCTGAGCATTGAAGAATAGCTAAAAAGGCAGCTAAAAAAGTATGCACAGCAACAGATGGACGACAGTCTGTAACTGTACAAAGTGCTCCTGCTCCTGTGTGTGAGTAGAGTGAGTGAAAGTGACTGTGTAAGTGTCTCTTGTGGACGGAGGCTAATGAACATCTGGAGTTAAAGGGTCATACTCAGATCAGACGGTTTTCCTCCTGAATAATCCCAGTGACACCAATCCCAATCCCAACATCAGTCAGACCCTCCCCAGGCCAGACACAAGGCCCTTCACACCCTCCTGGCTTCCCAGGATCATCCTGTTCCCAGCTAACCAGGACGTGCACGAGTCCTGAACTGGAAAAGATCACTGGCTTTTGGAAACATTGCTATATTTACATGCAAGGTTTGAACAGTATTCATGCCTGGGAGAATCTTTAAATACAATTCCAAACGCCCCTACACTGGACCATACACCACTCCTCGGCCTGCCTCACGCATATTATTGGTCACGTGGATTGTGACCTCATTATGGTAGCATCTGCACAAGCCAGAGAAGGTATTACGTAAGCAGCAATCTAGATTTTTAAAAACATTTAATAGCCATCAGTAAATCACTTACATGAATGATTGTTCAATTGTACCATTCCACCTTAAATGCTACAGGTGCTTTGAATGTAACTCCGTCGGCTTTTAATGTGGATCATTCATTCATTCATTGTCTGTAACTCTTATCCAGTTCAGGGTCATGGTGAGTCCGGAGCCTACCTGGAATCTCTGGGCACAAGGTTGGAAAACACCCTGGAGGGGGCGCCAGTCCTTCACAGGGCAACACACACACACACACATTCACTCACAGACAGTCACCCGGAGGAAACCCACGCAGACACAGGGAGAACACACCACACTCCTCACAGATAGTCACCCGGAGGAAACCCACGCAGACACAGAGAGAACACACCACACTCCTCACAGACAGTCACCTGGAGGAAACCCACGCAGACACAGAGAGAACACACCACACTCCTCACAGACAGTCACCTGGAGGAAACCCACGCAGACACAGAGAGAACACACCACACTCCTCACAGACAGTCACCCGGAGGAAACCCACACAGACACAGGGAGAACACACCACACTCTTCACAGACAGTCACCCGGAGGAAACCCACGCAGACACAGAGAGAACACACCACACTCCTCACAGACAGTCACCCGGAGGAAACCCACACAGACACAGGGAGAACACACCACACCCCTCACAGACAGTCACCTGGAGGAAACCCATGCAGACACAGGGAGAACACACCACACTCCTCACAGACAGTCACCTGGAGGAAACCCACACAGACACAGGGAGAACACACCACACCCCTCACAGACAGTCACCCGGAGGAAACCCAAGCAGACACATAGAGAACACACATACATTCACTCACAGACAGTCACCCGGAGGAAACCCACGCAGACACAGAGAGAACACACCACACTCCTCACAGACAGTCACCCGGAGGAAACCCACGCAGACACAGAGAGAACACACCACACTCCTCACAGACAGTCACCCGGAGGAAACCCAAGCAGACACAGAGAGAACACACACACATTCACTCACAGACAGTCACCCGGAGGAAACCCACGCAGACACAGGGAGAACACACCACACTCCTCACAGACAGTCACTCGGAGCGGGACTCGAACCCACAACCTCCAGGACCCTGGAGCTGTGACAGAGACACTACCTGCTGCACCACTGTGCCACCCTTATTTTGTAATTATTTTTATTTTTTTGCTTATATTGTTTTAAATCACTACTTTACATTACTTTATAGTTTTATATTTTATATTCTCATATTTTTACCTTTCTTATTTTTATTATTATTATTATTTTTGTTTTATTTGTCATTTTGTTTTATTAATTGTATTTTCTTTATCTTTATTATTGTTATTATTATCATTATTATTATTATTATTATTATTATTATACAAGTAAATATTATGGGGCGTTGAAGAACAGGGTGAAAGGGGGCTGACAAAGTATGCAGAGCAACATTATTGTAAACTGTTATTGTAGAACGACAGAGTGCTCCTGTGTGGTCAGTGGAGCTGAGTGTAGAAACGCTGAGGTGGTTTTAATGTTATGGCCCATTCCTGTAGATGCACGCTGTAAAGGAGTCCAGATGTGTGTAGATGTTGAAGCCAGATGCTGAGTGAATCAGACCCATCCACACTGCAGTGGAGTCTGCGCTGTTTCGATGCTGAACACTTTCCGGGACTCTGTTTCTCCGCCCCGGAGCTGCTCTCTCTCTCTCTCTCTCTCTCTCTCTCTCTCTCTCTCTCTCCGCTTTCCTTCCGGTCTGTCCTCTCTTCCCGAGTCGAGTCTCCTTTAAATATCTAAATATCTGCACGGAGGCGCTACAGACGAGCGGTGTTCCTCCGTTCGAGGCGCGATGGCAGCTCGGTGCGCGGCGGAGAAAGGCGAGGAGGGCGAGGGGCGCGCGTCCGGACACATCTCTTAACAAGCACACACCTGCTCTCTCTCTCTCTCTCTCCTCCATACCTGCATCCTCAGCATCCTTAGCATCCCTAGCATCACTGAATCCCTGCACCTCAGCATCATCAGCATCCACAGCATCCTCAGTAAGCTCAGCATCATTTAGCATCCTTAGCGTCCCTGCATCCCTCCTCCTCTCGGTCGCCCCCCTCCCTCCCCCCGTGTCCGCGGTCAGCCATGGTTCGTGTGGTCAGCGTGTTGGGCTTGGTCATGTTCAGCGTGGCTTTGCTCATCCTCTCTCTCATCAGCTACGTCTCCATCAAGAAGGACTTCGTCTTCACGGCGCCCAAATACGCCAACCCTGGCGCGCCGCGGATGTACATGTTCCACGCGGGCTTCAGGTACGTGCCGAAGTACGTGCCCCCCCCCCCCCCCCCCCCCCCCCCCCATCCCCGGGGACCACTGGTATGAAAGTCACACCGGTGTATGTAGTAACGAAGGTCTGTAATGGGCGCGCTCGTGTGTCTGAAGCCGTCAGGCCTCGATGTTATGGTACTGTAAATAGCGAGGGAACTGCGCCTGCGCACTACTCCTGCAGCCTCTTGCCGTTGATTCCTCCTCGTCCAGATGAACGCAGCCCCGTCGCGCGTGGGTTCTGGCTGCGTGTTTTATGCACGGTTGTGTTTGTTTGTTACACTTGTGTGTACTCTGAAGGGTCTGCGCCTGGCGGGGGGGAAGGGGGGGGGACTACTGCGCGCGTTCTTGTGCCTTCAGGCCTCTCTGTTATGGTACAGTAAAACTCGAGCGTCGGCGCAGGCGCACTATGCAGCGGGATGGTGAGGTGGGCTCGGAGATTCATGTTTCTCAGGTTAATCTCCAACACACACACACACATACACACACACACAGACAGCCTCTCTCTCTCTCTCTCTCTCTTTCTCTCTCTCTCTCTCACACACACACACACACACACACACACACACAGCCTCTCTTTCACATAAACTCACTCTCTCTCTCTCTCTCTCTCTCTCACACACACACACACACACACACAGCCTCTCTTTCACATAAACTCTCTCTCTCTCTCTCTCTCTCTCTCTCTCTCTCTCTCTCACACACAACACACACACACACACACACAGCCTCTCTATTTCTCGGTGGTTGTTAATGGAACCAAAAGTGGTTCTTCTATGGCATCGCTCAAAGAACTTTCTGTGGCACCTTTATTTTTGAGAACACTCGTTCAAACAGAAGTGGGTTTTTTTAAAAACATGCTGGATGGTCTGGGGTTCACTGCTGTTTGTATGTTAAATATTAATAACCGATTGGATAATAATAATTAACTGTACTGAGTAACAAATGCATATTTTAGTTGTGGTAAGCATTGAAGGAAAAACAGGTGGTATATTTATACCTTTATATTCCAGCTTCAAAATCATTGTGATGCTCCACTGAGCTGTAACAGGGAGAACACAGCCTCTGTCATTGCTACAGCTCAGCACTGCAGAAACTGCACTATGTAACCCCCTTCCCTCCTGCTTGGTTTCATGTCAGTGCTGTAACAGTGAATTACACTCTGCAAATGTAGAGGGAGCCCAGGAGCAAAAATACCAAATCTTACCTAGTGTGGCTTTAACTGAAGCAGGAAACACTTGTTTCTGACCACCTCTGAATGTGGTGTGATCCGATCACAGAGAACCTTACATGTGTTCACACCTGGCTTTTAATGTGGTCCAGTCAAATCAGAGCATGATCCCAACTCCAGAATCCGGATTGTCAAAGAGGCATGGACTCTCCTGGATGATGGGGAGCTGTCCAGGGTCCTGATGTTCTCCTGTGGTGCACAGTGACATTGTATCTCTGTAGAGAAAGACTGAGAAATAAAATGTGATGCAGCAGGAGCAGCTGCACATGAGCCTAACATCTCCAAGTCTAATGGCAATGTGGGCAAGAGGGTAAAAAGTACCACACACACACACACACACACCTAGCTGTGAGGAGCATGGGGAGCAGTGGGAGTGTGTTGTCGACTTATGGAGCTCCAACATCAGTGCCTGACCTCTCTAGTGTTCCTGTAACCAACATCAAATCTCACAACAATGTTCCAGCATCTATGAGGAGCCTATAGTTTACATTAAAACCAACACTGGAAAGAAGCAGCAGAGTTCTTTGACGAGTTGCATGAGTTGAGACCTGTGCCGAGACCTCTTGTGACCTCCACTAATAAAAGCGTGAGCTCTAATGAGTGCGCATGAGAAACTGACCAGGCCTGGGGTCTAAAGAGAAGCTCTTTAATTAGAGCGGCCATGGAGAGCCTGGGGCAGGGGCGGATGAGTGGCATTGATCCGAGCTTTCAGCAGCTGCCACCGAAGCCACATCAGCACCAGCTTCTCCCGTCGAATGGAACGGAAACTCCATTTTCCAGCCGCCCCCTCTGTCCCCTCAGCCCCCAGGCCCAGCCCCCTTCCCTTGTTTTCCTCTCTTTGTTTTAACTCTCCCTCCTTCTCTTTTCTAGGTCCCAACTGGCGATGAAGTTTCTGGACCCAGCATTTTCGCCCCTGAACAACGCCCTGAACGAGAACCTGCAGGAGAACTCCTCCAAGTGGAGGTTTAATAAGACCGCCTACCTAGAGCAAAGGTACTGTGATGTTTCTGAACTAAAACAAAGCCCTTCCCTGTGTCCACTCTCTGTCCACTCTGTGAGACACTCCTCCCTCGTTGGTCCACCTTGTAGATGTAGAGTCAGAGACAGTAGCTCATCTGTCGCTGCACAGTGTGTGTCGCTCGTCCTCTAGTCCTTCATCAGTGACACAGGACGCTGTCGGCTGGATGTTTTTGGTCGGTGGACTGTTCTCGGTCCAGACACTGAGGGGTTTAAAAACTCCAGCAGCACTGCTGTGTCTGATCCACTCTACACCAGCACAACACACACTAACACACCACCACCACGTCAGTGTCACTGCAGCGCTGAGAATGATCCACCACCACATCACACCTGCTCTGTGGGGGTCCTGAGCGCTGAGGGACAGGGGGAAAGAGGGGTAATAAAGTATGCAGAGCAACAGACGGACTACAGTCTGTAACTGCAGAAGTACAAAGTGCTCCTGTGTGGTCAGTGGAGCTGAGGGAATGATCTGTGGTGGTGAAAACAAGGAGGTCATTTTAAGTTTATGGCTGATGTGAACATCACATAATAATAATCTCTCTCTCTCTCTCTCTCTCTCTCTCTCTCTCTCTCTCCATCTCTCTCTCTCTCTCTCTCTCTCTCTCTCTCTCTCTCTCTCTCTCTCTCTCTCTCTCTCTCTCTCTCTCTCTCTCTCTCTCTGGAACCACTGTTTACTCAGTCCATGACCAAAGAAGATTACTCCTGAGCAGCAGCATTTAATTGGGAAGAAAACAAAACCTCACTCTGTGTAATCTTCTGTTAATCCACCTGGGGTCAGGCAGTACATGAGAAAACTGTCACAGGAACAACACACACAATGATAATATTAATATTAATAAAATTAATAATAATAATAATAATTCCCTCTGGGAAATCCAGATTAGACCCAGAATTACACATGACACGGTCTATTACACTCTGTTCATGAACTTTGGAACTGTTCGGCAAATGTCCCCCAACAAAATCAGTTCCCTAACCAGGAACGTTCGTTCACAGCCGGAACCAAAGGATCTTAGGTTTTTCAGTGTGAACTGTGACTGCATCCATGGGTGAGTCGAGATAAAGAAGCTCCAGAAAGAGCTCAGAGCCTCAAATAAAGTGTCGTCGTGCAGTGAAGCTGAATGCTGTGATATAACATTAAACAAATGAAAGTGAATGACAAAGGAATATGCTTCGTCTGTGTGTTTTCTGGGGCTGTGTTCAGCATGACACAATGTGCGTTGGCTACTTTTCTGCACTGTTTATGAGCCCCCCCACCCCCCCCCCCCACCCCCCCACCC
>NC_089814.1:4526645-4541645 GCF_029633855.1 Hoplias malabaricus
GCTTTACATTTCAGTTTGATTTAAACATTTATCCGATTGTTTATCTTTATCCTGGAGATTGGGAAAGTTATCCACAGGGAAGTAGCTTTGTCATCCTTGGGACACAACCACAGACTGTTCCACACATCGCCCCCTGCTGAAACAGTGTGTAAATCCATCCTGAGCTCTGCAGCTGTGTTTCAGCCTAGTCTCTAGACTCTAGACCGTGTCTCAGTGTCTGAGTTGAAGGCAGTCTGATGTCAGATCTTTTGTCCAAGGCTCTACGAACCAATACCCCATGGCCTCAATGTTTAAGATAGGCTTCAATAGGTTTGCTGGTTTGGTTTTGAGAGGCTACTATGATTACATGCTGCATATTTCCGACGAAGGAGCAAAAACGCAAGCAACGTTTCAGGACCAAATGTTGTTTACAGACTGAAAATCTAAGCGCTGGTACCTTTCTGTGCTTCTCTTTATTTATTTATCTGATGCATTTAGAATGTAAACAAGCTGTAAGCATTTATTTCAGCTTCTTAATATGTGCTTAAGTTAATGCAAGGTACATATCCTCATCTCATATAAAGTAGGAATGTATATACACACAGATAGATAGATATTTTAGCTAACAGAGCATATCATTCCTGTGCAGGTATTATTATTATTATTATGTATTTATTTATTTATTTTTTAATTATTAATATTTAGCTCAATGTTTTTTTTTAATGTCAGTTCTGAAATGCACAAATGGACCGCTCTCATGTCAATCAGTGCTGGGGAGTGGGTCTAATCTATGATAGCCATGCAGTGTAGTTTAAGTTTACTCAAGACATGGATTGTTAGCAAAGCAAGCTAATAAACCAGAATTAGCCACTAAAGCTCAGTAACGCTAGTGCTCTGAAGCCAAAGTTCGTTCATCCATTCATTTCAATGGAATTTGTTGCAGAGCAAATAAACCCAGTTCATGTGTTGGTTTTAATTCATATTCACAGCTGTCAATGCTAATGCTAACGCTAATCCTGTGGCTTCTTTGAGCTTTAAAGTAGCACTGAAGATCCAAAATATAGACACAGTTAATTTCAGTTTTCACAGCAGGGGGGGTCAAGCCCGTCCATTTTTCAAAACTCATTGCTCCCTAGCAGCTTAACGCAGAACCACAGCATTTCGCACACACACACATACTGCAGTGTGAACTGGATTCAGTTTAAATTTCTTCAACCTCAGATTCACGTTTTCACGGCATTATTTATGTCATAAATTCACAACAAATATCAGCTTGGATAGTAATAGTGTCATATTTTTATTTGTTCATCTTTGCCATTTATGGAACCATATCAGTGTTTGAGGAAATAAACGACTGGTTTGTACGCGGCTGAGGTGTAACTCGTTTGTAAGATTTTATTCATTGTTGGAATTCCCTCCGAATCTCATTTGTAACTGGATCTGTTTAGTTTTGTAGCACTGATGCTCTGTGTTTATTTTCATGATGTTAGTGCTCTGAATGTATTGATATAATCTGTTCCATCAACAGCAAAAATAAGTCAATATCGAGAAGGACTAGGGCCACATCCTCGTCTCGGTTCAGGCTTTTTAACGTTTGGCGTCTCTTCATTGTTTAAAATCCTCCAAAATGCCATTTCTGTGCAGAGAGCAGAGAGAGAGAAAGCCTAACATAAAGGGCCGAGACACTGGGGCTGTGTAAATTAGACCTGTTTCCATCACACACCGACAGGAGAGCAGCGAATGATGAGGAAACATCTTCAGAATTTTATAAAAAAAAATGTGTTTTAATTTTTTTATTATTATTTATTTTTTATTAAAATCATGAATGTTGCATTTAAAACATAAAAAAATCACAAACCTAGGATTACACTGCATTTTACATATTACTTTTTTTATTTTAAAGTTGATGCTGATTTGTTTCCATCGCTTTTAACCCCCGTGTCTACGGTTCGGATCTGAACACAGACGTTAGCTGGGGGTTTCGTCCCCAGTTTTCCAGTGTGACTGAAGCTTTGGGCCTTGTTCTGTATTCACTCCTGAGGGTGTGAGCTTAGGAATGTTACTGATCTCTCTGTGCATGAAAACATGACTAGACCATAGTCCACATTCATTTCTCTGTAATGACAGGAAGAGCTAGGGCTCAGTCAGGGTCCACACACGAAGAGTAGTACTGAACCTGCAGCCTGCACCAACACAACACACACTGGAACATCATCAGCAGCATAATCAGACTGGAATACACACACACACACACACACACACACACACACACTTAATGAACGTTTTAAACACAGAGTGTCTATGGTCTTCTGTGTTTAAGCATCTCATAAGTGCCCCCTGTTACAGAGGAATATAGTGTTATATATTGTCAGAATATTTATAGCAATATATTCAGTATAATAGAACATATCTTCAAAATAATCTTTATTTTTATGGAGAGAAAAACAAAAGGTGCTAGAATCTACAGTAGGACACTTAGCCGACTTTAATATATATATATACACCACTCAGCCATAACATTATGAACACTTCCTGGTTCAGCTCCACTGACCACACAGGAGCACTTTGTAGTTCTACTGTTACAGACTGTAGTCCGTCTGTTGCTCTGCATACTTTGCCAGCACCCTCTCCCCACTGTCCCTCAGCGCTCAGGACCCCCACAGAGCAGGTGTGATGTGGTGGTGGATCATTCTCAGCGCTGCAGTGACACTGACGTGGTGGTGGTGTGTTAGTGTGTGTTGTGCTGGTGTAGAGTGGATCAGACACAGCAGTGCTGCTGGAGTTTTTAAACCCTGTGTCCACTCTCTGTCCACTCTGTGAGACACTCCTCCCTCGTTGGTCCACCTTGTAGATGTAGAGTCAGAGACAGTAGCTCATCTGTCGCTGCACAGTGTGTGTCGCTCGTCCTCTAGTCCTTCATCAGTGACACAGGACGCTGTCGGCTGGATGTTTTCGGTCGGTGGACTGTTCTCGGTCCAGACACTGAGGGGTTTAAAAACTCCAGCAGCACTGCTGTGTCTGATCCACTCTTATACTTCACAGTATAAGCATGTTAGAGGAGGCCAACGCTTGCAGTTATGAGCTGAAATATTTACCTTATCTCTGCAGGGATGCTGTAAGATGTGTCCTGTTATTATATCCACAGTTAAAGGAACATTATGTAGTATTTTACATTACATTTGCGGCTTCAAAATCATTGTGAAGTCCCACTGAGCTGTAACAGGGAGAATAGAGCCTCTGGTGTTGCTACTCTGGGCCCAGCACTGCAGAAACTGCACTATGTAACTTTTGTAGGAGGTAGAAACCCCTCCCCTCCTCCTCCCTGTTTATTTGAAACACTGTTTCTCAGGTGTGTAAAGGAAGGTTACCTCTCGCCGGTCGTGTGCACAGGTGTTTGAGCGAGAAGCGCTGTGTTTATGTTGATTTTCTTTGATGATTTAAAGTGAGCACATTCCTCTCCAGAGAATACACCTCAGTACGTGTTTGTGCACACTTTCTTTATGTTTACCATTGGAGAAAAATAAAATTAAAATATAAATATGACGTGGTTTTATTTGTTTTCGGGCCGTTGGGTTCAGTGTGTGGAGGAGTGTGTTCTCTTGCAGAAAGAGTTCATTTACTTTCTATAACAAGTGACGCTGATGTGGAAGCAATAGCGCCCCCTTATGGAGCAGTCCCTGAAAGTGTGTGAGTTAGTGAGAAATAACACGTCTTTCAGTGCAAACTCTTGCAGTGACTGAGTGAGGGAGTAAAGTCATAAGTGAATGGGGTGCATTTCAGAAGGTGTGTAAGTAAGTGACTCATGTGAATGAGTGAATGAGTGATTATGTCTGAATTAGTGCTCAGTGAGTGAGTGAGTGGACAGTGAATGTGTATGTAATTAAAGTGATTATGCATTTCAGAGATTGTGTGAGTGAGTGAGTGAGTGAGTGAGTGAATACGTGAGTGGAGAGTGAATACGAGTGTGTTTGTCATTTCAGATGGTGTGATCATCTAAGTGAGTGAGTGAGTGAATATGAAAGTTAAGTGCATGTTTATTTCAGAGATTGATTGTGAGTGAGTGAGTGAATGAGTGAATACGTGAGTGGAGAGTGAATATGAGTGTGTTTGTCATTTCAGATGGTGTGATTATCTGAGTGAGTGAATGAGTGAATATGTATGTGAGTTAAGTGCATGTGTATTTCAGAGATTGTGAGTGAGTGAGTGAATTTAAACTGAATGTCTATGTGTTTATACGTCATTATACCATGAGATCTGTCCTTATTCGTCCACCTGTCCCCTACCCAACACTCTGTGGACAGGGAACAAGACGGATGTTAAACGCTGTTGTCTCCACTACTTTTGTCCGCTTTTGTCTTTGTCTTCCTTTGCTTTTCATCACCAGTACGATTCATCATCATCAGAGCGGTGCATCCAACAATAAAGGAGGTCTACACCTTTTACACAGAGATAGGAAACCCATCGAATCCAACAGTAAACAGTCAGTGAAAAAAAAAGCCACAAAGTGACCTCAGTATTTGAGAGGGTTCATCGTGTCTTTGTAGACGTCTCTTATCACGAGAGCACTGAGCTCCTTTAAGCCGTAGTTTTGCTTTGATCTGAGGGTTCAAAGGTTAAGATGAAACCAATAACAAACCACTGGACAGTAAAGGATGTGTTCAATATTAAGGATTAATAACGTGTCGTTTTATTTTTTTTATGGTCCTTATTTTATGAAGCTGGATGAATGTAACACAGAAAGAGAAAGTAACGTTCAATAAAATCAAGAAATTCATGCAAGAAAACTGTCTACTGTTTTTGAAAAGCACGTAATACATCAATTAGCCACAGCATTAAAGTTAAAGCTTCACTGACCACACAGGAGCACTTTGTACTTTTACAGTTACAGACTGTAGATCATCTGTTGCTCTGCATACTTATTTCCTCTCTTCCTCAGTGCTCAGGACCCCCACAGAGCAGGTGTGATGTGGTGGTGGATCATTCTCAGCGCTGCAGTGACACTGACGTGGTGGTGGTGTGTTAGTGTGTGTTGTGCTGGTGTAGAGTGGATCAGACACAGCAGTGCTGCTGGAGTTTTTAAACCCTGTGTCCACTCTCTGTCCACTCTGTGAGACACTCCTCCCTCGTTGGTCCACCTTGTAGATGTAGAGTCAGAGACAGTAGCTCATCTGTCGCTGCACAGTGTGTGTCGCTCGTCCTCTAGTCCTTCATCAGTGACACAGGACGCTGTCGGCTGGATGTTTTTGGTCGGTGGACTGTTCTCAGTCCAGACACTGAGGGGTTTAAAAACTCCAGCAGCACTGCTGTGTCTGATCCACTCTACACCAGCACAACACACACTCACACACCACCACCACGTCAGTGTCACTGCAGCGCTGAGAATGATCCACCACCACATCACACCTGCTCTGTGGGGGTGAGTGTGTATGCGGAAGGCTTCGGGGGCTCATAAAACAGTCTCTCAATGGCTTGGCTTCAGACATTAGATGAACATATACATCCATGTTTAACATTTATATAATATTCACTAAATCAGAGTATGTCTCCTCTGAGAAATGGGACATGGTTTTAATGTAGCGCCTGGTCCCTCACAGCCATCCAAACTGTCCCACAGAGGCCATGGATCTCCACAACGTTCAGCTCTCCAACGCAAATAAATCACTTCCCTCCAGCTCCGGCTCAGTCAATACGTCCCCATTAGGAAACGCGCGGGACAGGGTCTCTTTCAGGGGGTCTACCTGTTTCAGGGATGCTTTCTAATATGATCTATAACCACAGACGTCAATTAAAAACAATAATAAAAGCCATGTGTTATCGGGAATCCATGAGTGGAGCGGGTGGAGAGGCAGGTTATTGATCAGGGAGTGTATAAACACACCCCTCCTGGATGTTCTTATATCATCATTACAAAAGCACAGGCATTCCGGACACTGCTTTCAACAGACCAGAGGCCGAGGGTTTGGGGACACCTCCTCGTGTCCTCTCGGTTGAGCAGCATGAATCAGGAGGTCGCTCCTCTTCGCGGAGGTTACGGCCTCTACCCTTCGTCAGAGGTGCTGCTCTAGATGTTGCTGCTGTGAGGGTCTGGGTCCAGAGTCGAAAAAGATTTCATAAGAAAAACTGACCAAGGAAAAACTGACCAAGTTTAACCCTTTAAAACCAAAAGTGTGAAATGTGACTGATGGTGTTTAGAGATGGCTCTTTCATCATCTAATGAAGAGAAAAACCGTGAAACAAACTTCCATCGTTTTGAGGCTGTGTTCTGAGTTCTCTATTGAACTGTGAATGAAGTGGAAGCTTTTCCATGCGTTTACAAAACCATTATAAAATTGTTGTTATCATCATGAAAACACAGGAGGACATTTAAAGGCTACTTTTGAACCAGGACGTCACAGTGGTGCAGCAGGTAGTGTCTCTGTCACAGCTCCAGGGTCCTGGAGGTTGTGGGTTTGATTCCCGCTCCGGTGACTGTCTGTGAGGAGTGTGGTGTGTTCTCCTTGTTCTCTCCGGTTTCCTTCCATGCTCCAAAAACACGTTGGTAGGTGCATTGGAGAATCAAATAGGTGTGAGTGTGTGTCGCCCTGTGAAGGACTGACGCCCCCTCCAGGGTTTGTTTCTAAAGTGGATTACGGTCACGGTGGTTCCAGAGCCTACCCGGAATCACTGGGTGCAAGGCTGGAACATGCCCTGGAGGGGGTGCCAGTCCTTCACAGGGCGACACACACTTACATATCCACTCACACCTACGGACACTTTTGATTCTCCAATCCACCTACCAACGTGTGTTTTTGGACTGTGGAGGAAACCGGAGGACACCCATGCAGACACAGGGAGAGCACACCACACTCCTCACAGACAGTCACCAGGAGGAAACCCACGCAGACACAGAGAGAACACACCACACTCCTCACAGACAGTCACCCGGAGGAAACCCACGCAGACACAGAGAGAACACACCACACTCCTCACAGACAGTCACCCGGAGGAAACTCACGCAGACACAGGGAGAACACACCACACTCCTCACAGACAGTCACCCGGAGGTAACCCACGCAGACACAGAGAGAACACACCAAACTCCTCACAGACAGTCACCTGGAGGAAACCCACACAGACACAGAGAGAACACACC
Source organism: Hoplias malabaricus (assembly GCF_029633855.1). NCBI lineage: Eukaryota > Metazoa > Chordata > Actinopteri > Characiformes > Erythrinidae > Hoplias > Hoplias malabaricus. Next base: position 4,533,757 of record NC_089814.1, read on the forward strand.
ACACTCCTCACAGACAGTCACCCGGAGGAAACCCACACAGACACAGAGAGAACACACCACACTCCTCACAGACAGTCACCTGGAGGAAACCCACACAGACACAGGGAGAACACACCACACTCCTCACAGACAGTCACCCGGAGGAAACCCACGCAGACACAGGGAGAACACACCACACTCCTCACAGACAGTCACCTGGAGGAAACCCACACAGACACAGGGAGAACACACCACACTCCTCACAGACAGTCACCCGGAGGAAACCCACGCAGACACAGAGAGAACACACCACACTCCTCACAGACAGTCAGGACCCTGGAGCTGTGACAGAGACACTACCTGCGGCTCCACTGTGCCGCCCAAAGTATTTTTAGGAAACAAAAATCTATTTGTAGTTTTCCAAAGCCGTTGTGTGTAAATGTGTCGCTCAGTTGTCGACATGGACATTGTGAAACATTCAGAAGAAGATGATGATGATACAGAGGAGGGAGAGAGATCTGCTGAATGAATTCAGACCAAGGTTCAGACAGTAACAGAAACAACTGTAGTTTCTCTAAATGTGGAAACACAGCGCTGCAGATCAACAGAAAAAGAGCCTTTGTGGTGTTGGTGTTTTTATTACCACGAGTAAATGAAATGTAAACAGGTCAGAAAGAAGAACAGAGTGCTCAGGGGTCAGGGACATCTACAGCAGTGATTCTCGTCGGCTCAGTGTTACGTTTTCCTGAAAACACAGACAATCATTTGATTTTGATTGTTTAATTCAAATGAATCAAAATTAAGAAAAAAATTGTAAAAAAAAGTCTGAAAAACGGTTTAAACTGACGCAGTGAACTAAATGAAAGACCAATTAAAGTACATCTGTTTTAATCTGTAATTAATGTGTTAACAATATTGGTAAATGCCTAAATATGATGCATTCAGAAATTATATGATCCAAAATTTATAAATTAACAACATTTAGATTTTTTTGTTAAAGGGCCACATAATGTTTGATTTTCAAAAAAAATCTGTTTCATTGTATTATTATTATTTCATGTGTCAGGCTTTAAAGGGTTAAAATACAATTAAGAAGAGCTCATAGCGTCAGAAAATCAGTCTCTGTGATGGTGTCCTCAAGGGAACATATGCTGTACCTTATTTTATTACAACTAAATTCAAAAATTGTGCTGATTTCCAGGACTTTTATTGTGTTCTTTTATTCTCCACAGTTGTATAATGAAAGATTACAGAGACCCCCCTCTCCTTCTGGAGAAGAGAATGTAATGAACCTTTAGGGAACACAACTGGACTCTAACACCACTGCTGTACCTTTAAAGATACACTCCACTGTTTGTAGCTTTAGCGACAGTGATGTTCCTGTACCATATCAGCATGTACTGATACTGAATTAGTCACACAGTCACACAGCTCCAGGGATGATTATACCCCTCTGGCTGACGTTTGGCATTGAGCAGGGGACTGATCTTGAGAAGTGTGGCTGTAGATTCCCTTGGGAAAGTGAAAGCTAAAGTCTTGAACAAATTAAAAGCTGGATAAAAAGGCAAAGAGTGGGCCCAGTACACACTGATGACGCTGGTATTGTCACCGGGGAACTACTGGTCTGCTTCTGCCAACGAACATCCAACCCCCAGACCCAGAGGGACTCTGACACTCCGAGAGTTGGGGGACCTCTCTGGAACAGGGAGAACACGGAAGCACAGGGAGGCCTTGCCCTTAAGCGAGGGGATGCCCTGCACCTCCAGGTTGGAGTTCAGGCTCCGCAGGGTGTGAGCTTTCCCCTCCCTGTTCCTCCGGGCTGGAGTTTCTCTCAATGAAGGAGCCCCCTCTTTGGTTTTCTGAGTTTGGAGGGGGGTCCCTTGGGGCCCAGTGGCCGGCTCTGTGGTGGAGCGAGGAGAAGAGTGGTCCCTCTGTGACAGATATAAGCTTTAGCTGTTGAGGTATGTATATAATTTCTTGTCGAATATATTCCAAATCAGTCATAACCTCATGTGCGGTGCAGTATATAGAGCAGGGGTAATTCATTCAAATTAAATAAGGTCCAGTTAGAGGAAGTTATCCCAAGCCAAGGTCTGGAACATAATGTATAACCTGCACATGATCAGTGCCTTATCCTCTGCATTAAAATAGTCCTGTAACTATAGCATCATTTTATGTCGTTAACAACTGAATTATCAAATTAAATTAAATTAATAAAATGTCATTTTGTAATTTAAAGTCAAATTTACAAATAAAACAATGATTTTGAAAAAAATGCATATTTTAATAAAGCCCCTAATGACTTTTCTGGTTGCAGTTGACTTTACTGCTTTTCCGTAATCAGCGATCTGATTGGCTCTTATTGCTGGAGGGTGGGACTTTACCCGGTAACAGCAAGCTGATTGGCTCTTTATGCTGATGGATGGGACCTTGTCTATAAACAGAATCCATGTTCAACGCTATGAGAATTTCAACTTGTAATCGTTCTGTTATTTGTAATGTTTCTGGTTTAAACTCACACCACGCTGTCGCCCCGAAAGTGTCCCAGAAGAGCTTCGATCACGTCCCTTGGGCTGTTTTTACTGGCCCCAGGACAGCGGCGTCTGGACACTGCCCTATGTGTGTCACTCAGTGGAGTCACAGCGCTCATCATAATGCACAGATCTGATTGGCTGAGGAGCCTCACGTGTGATATGCAGAAACACATGTGATTGGTCTGTGAGTTTCCTGGAGCGCTAAACCTGCACCGTAACGACTAGAAGAGTCACACCGGTTCAAACACACACTCTGTTCACAATTAAACAGCTCTTAATAGTTTATCAGTTACAGGTCCGGGTTCGGGTCGGACAGCGCCTGCTTATTCGTGACCCCTGATATAGACTGTTTTTAGACTAAAATCTCCTAATGTACCTTTAATGATCACAGATACTATGGAATTTACAGCCAATTCCAGTGCCTCAAAGATAGTGACTTGTTTCTCAGCACAGAGCCCAGTGTGAGTTTAACAATTCCACAACCAAACCTTGATGTTGTGAAGAGTGCAGTGTGTAACTGCCAACAGCACAGTCTTCGCAGGTTAAAGCAGCAGCTGAAGAGGCGTGCTGTTGTCTGGAGCCCACAATGACGGCAATTTTGCGAAGCTCCTGCTCTTCTCAGGCACAAAGCTGGGTCTATAGTGACTTAAGTGGCTGGTTGAGGCCATTTGGAGGCGAGGCACTGAGGCATTGTGTGAGGAAAGCTTTGCAATGGCATTGATTCCCACTAAACGCCACGGTGCATGGCTTCTAAGGCCATTCTCTCCATCAGAATATAGACAAAAAACACACACACACACCCTGCGGAGAGTTAGGCACTATGCACAGCTCAATACACAAGCTGCATATGCTTTCAGTTATTATTCCAGAAGGTCATCTGTGTATATCTTTATTAACGTAAAGCTCTGTGCAGATTTTCTATGCACTGTTTGTAAAAGGTTTAAAGACGCAACCTGCTGAAAAAACAGATCTCTGCCTTTTTATTATTTCACCCAGAGAGAGAGAGAGAGTGTGAGAGAGAGAGAAAGAGTGAAAGAGGTGTGTGTGTGCCAGAGAGAGTGAGAGAGGTGTGTGCGTGAGTGTGTGTGTGTGTGTGAGAGAGAGAGTGAAAGATGTGTGTGTGTGTGTGAGAGAGAGCAAGAGAAAGGTGTGTGAGAGATAGAGTGAAGTAGAGAGGTGTGTGAGAGTGAGAGGTGTTAGAGAGAGAGAGAGAGGGGTGTGTGTGTGAGAGTGAAAGAGGTGTGTGTGTGTGTGAGAGAGAGAGAGGAGAGAGAGTAAGAGAAAGAGGGGTGTGAGAGAGTGAGAGGTGTTAGAGAGAGAGAGAGAGAGAGAGAAAGAGGTGTGTGTGTGTGTGTGTGTGAAAGAGGTGTGTGTGTGTGTGCGTGCGTGTGTGAGAGAGAGAGGAGAGAGAGTGAGAGAAAGAGGGGTGTGAGAGAGAGAGGAGAGAGAGAGTGAGAGAAAGAGGGGTGTGAGAGAGTGAAATAGAGAGAGGTGTGTTAGAGAAAGAGAGAGACAGAGAGAGAAAGGTGTGAGAGTGAGAGGTGTGTTAGAGAAAGGGGAAAAAAGAGATAACGAAAGATTAAGGATTAATGTGCAATTTATTGCAAAACACTATCTTTTATTCTTTCATTCTTTCCTTTATCTGTTTATTCACTTCACAGTTTACAGCATAAACACTAACTTCATACACATCTCTGCATTTCCATCATCTTCTTCATCATTCCGCTGTCTCAGACACATTGGCCGTGTCCAGGTGTGCTCCGTGGGGCGTGATTTTCTCCGGAGAGAACGTGTCTGATTCCACCGGGAGGTTGTTGGACTTGTTTTAAGTCGAAAGCTTTGAAATAAATCAGAAGATCTTCCACTGGAATCAGACACTTTCTCTGTGGATCCAATCACACCGCAGCAGTAGAACACACCTGGAAACAGGTGACTCACGGAGTGATCTCAGAGTGAGGATCCAGATGTTTGCCGGGGCTCGGAGGCCGTGTTCAATGGGTAAAGTCCTGCTGAGGTAAAGCCAGGGGTGTGCTCTGTGTGTTTGGTGGTCTTTCTCTGAGGCTGACAAAGAGGCCAAAGGGGCCAAAGGTCAAAGGACAACAGTCGAACGCACGTCTGAAAACACACGGCAGCAGCAGGACACAGGGGTTTCACTAAAACAAACATTTTTAACGTATTTTAAAGTATTTGTAGAACTTTGAATGTGCTACACGCTAATATTTTTAATTTATATAAAAAACTAAATATAACATTGCCAGATACACACACACACACACACACACACAAAGAGACAGATATTCTACTGTTTAAATATATATGTAGGTTGTATATAATTGTAAATAAAAACAATATACACATGTGCACACACACACACACAATACCCTGCCTTTTGTGGTCTCAATTTCTATAATGAAATTAAATCACAATTAAATACACACACACACACACGAGAGAGAGAGGTAGAACATGTTGTGCACTACAGTAAAATGTCTATCTGTCTGTTTGTGTGTGAGTGTGTGTGTGTGTGTGTATTGTTTTTATTCAAAATTATATACAACCTACATATATATTTAAACAGTAGAATATCTGTCTCTTTGTGTGTGTGTGTGTGTGTGCATTTAATTGTGATTTAATTTTATTATAGAAATTGAGACCACAAAAGGCAGGGTAGTGTGTGTGTGTGTGTGTGTGTGTGTGTATAAACCTCTCACATATGCAAACTAACCCTAGTTACTCATTAACTCAGGCCTCAGTCGCTCGGCCAAAACACAGGCTTTAAAACAGAATCAATATCACCACCACTTACAAAGAACAGCCCCCAAGAATCTCCGCTCCGTCGTATTCACACTCAGCCTTTACCCACTGCTCCCTCGGCCTCGCTCAGGGCTCTCGCCGTCAAACAAGACCCGGAGCTGCTGCGTTCCACAAACAGGACTCCTCTGTTCAGGCACAAAACGTGAGCCTAAGATCGAGCCTCAGTGGAGAGTCCATGTTTCTAACTGAGAACTGCAGCACGGTGAAAACCTGCAGCACTCTGAGCACTACACTCTCATCCAGTCAGAAATATACACAAACGAACCCTTCAAATAACATGGCCTTTAAATAAATATCCTGCAGTATTTAATTCTATAATATATCAATATAATATTTTATTTAATTATAGAACAAAGGTTTAAGAAGTTTAAGAGTGTTGGGCACCTGGGAAAATGACATTTATTTTGATCAAATTAAATAAATACATAAATATAAAAACACAGACCATAATAGTAGAATAAAAACTAATCCCATTATTCAATGAGATTAATGAGTGTGTGTGTGTGTCGGTTTAACCCTTCCCACATCTCTCCAGGTGACAGTCCAGTGTTATTTGAGGTGATCGTGCAGTGCCTAGTGTCAGAGGATAATAAACACTCCATTGTGTTAAATGAAGTGTGCTGTAGAATTAACAAATCCATACGATCAGGAGAAACATCTGGAAACACACTGTTCTTCACTCACTCACAACACAGACACTACCTTTTAGAAGAAAAAATACTTTTACTTTTACATTATTTATTCTTTTCTATTTATGTAATAATTAATGTATAATTTTATACAAGCACCACATTTATTAAGAAGATAAATGTTTAAAAAAGTATTAATAATTAGATTGAATTTAGGGGCCTAAGGGTTTTGCACAGCGCTGCATTTAAAACGCAGTCACGGTTTTTAAATACAGGACCTTTATTTTGAAATGACTAATGATTCATTTAGACGTAAAGTGTAAAGTAGCGCCATATTCTGGATTTTAGATACATTTCAGATATAACCGTAATTACCTTTGTATTGACTATAGTTTCGAATGTAATCCCATTAACCAATTAATTTGAAAACAACTTTAAATAATTTCCACAATTAATAAAAAACAGAAACAGAGTGGGCTACATTCCTCTGTGGTTTTTCCGACTCTGAGATCAGAACGAATCCAAACCCACTGCGTCACTCCAGACCTCTCAGTGTTAGTGTGTAGCACACGACTAGGACACACCCTGAGTTCCCCAAACACAAACTGAGTAGCAGCTATGCTAATGTGAAAGGTCATGCAGCGCAAGCCCACGAGGCCTGACCTCTGACCCTTGTGACCTTTTGGGTTTCTCCTGATGTTATGTGTTTGGTACAAAAGACACTTAATTTAAATAAGAAATCATCCAAATGATAATACAAATAATAATATTATTATTATAACCCTGTAAATTATGGTATAGCACCCAGAGTAACCAGAAGAACATAATAAAACAAATAATACAAACAAACAAACAAACAAATAAATAAATAATATTAGTAGCCCCTCTGAGCTCCACTGGCTGGGGATTCAGATCCTCAGTAAACTGGAATGATGAGCAGCAACTAAATAATTATCCCTCATTAATCACAGCATTATATTGATCTCTAATCAAACATTTCATCTGGGTTCCGTTTGATGTTCACTGTCGATGTGTTCCAGCAAAATTAATTATGAATAAATAATTCAAGTTAAAATCTGACTTAACTCAGATTGAAGCAGAACTAAATCAGGAACTAAATGTGAGACACTGGTGTCTCTCTCTCTCAGGCCTCAATAAAATCCATCAAACATTTCCTTAATGTTGTTGAGAACGTTGTTACTTACATATTCTGTGTAACACAAACGTTGGCCCTGACAACATCTCCAGAACATCCACTGAATTTTGCAGATTAAGGTCGTGTGACTAAAGTGATTTGAACTGGAATGGGTTCACGGACGGATATAATCAGCTACGGCTTCCGGATTTTAGACCAATCAGAAACATCGATCAGTGCGCAGCCTCACTTTAATGACTGGGTTTAATTCGAATTCTGAAATCTTAACACCTTTCACATATAAACCGAATTCTATGGAATCTTGTTGAATTTTATGTTTACAATGAACAAATTATATCGAGCGAGTGACGTCAGCACGTTCAATAAGAGAGAGAGAGAAAGAGAGAGAGAGAAAGAGAGAGAGAGAGAGAGAGAGATGGGATAAGACAGCGAAAGAGAACGTGACAGACAGAATATAAGACGTAGAGAGAGAGCGAGAGAGACGCTGTAAATCGAGCTATAATTGACTGAGGGAAGAGACGTGGCGGGAAAAATATCGAGCTCGCACTCTTTCCCGTTTTAGCCGCGCGCTGATCTATATCTCTGCCGCTTCACGTTGGAGCTGAACCCGGGCTCATGAGAGGTTTCAGCCGGCCTCTCTCCACCAGCCTCCCGCACAGAAACCTAAAAATACCGCATTGAAACAATGTAGGAACATATTTCTGTTTGTTCGTATTTGTAGATGCTGCAGTAATGCATCTGTCATTCTGAAGGCCTCGGGGTTTAAAATCACTCAGT
>NC_089814.1:4549145-4629145 GCF_029633855.1 Hoplias malabaricus
CGAACCACGCGCACCGTGACGCCTGCAGTGAGTGAAAAGAGGAGAACAGCCCTCATCTTCTAACACAGGCTGCAGGGAGCTGGCGGTCAGTAGTAGGGGCTCATGCAGAAGCCTTGACATCCTGAGGTCCTTCGTTATTTTTAATTATTGTATATGGATTAAGACATATTGATATACTGTATCAAATATATAGACATTTGTAAATCAGCAAAATGAGTGAGTGGAAGCAGGGTTTATAAACTCCAGCAGCACTGCTGTGTCTGATCCACTCGTACCAGCCCATCACACCAGCACCATGTGTCAGTGTCACTGCCCAAATCATACCTGCCCTGTGGGGGTCCTGAGGATTGAAATACAGGGTGAAATAGGGATAAATAAGTATGCAGGACAACAGACAGACAGTACACTGTGTACACTGTAGATGATAACGTGCCCCTCTGGAACAGCTGAAATAGATACACAAATTTTTATTTAAAAAGAATATCATCAGCAACCTTTGTATGGTTCTAGACAGCACCAGAAAGAGGGTCCAAAGAACCAGCACTGACCCACAGAACCACAGAAGCACAAACACATCAGTCAGGAGCAGCCAAGCCGAGTGCTGCCTGCGGTTCTTTAAGAAGCACTTAAAAATGAAGGTTCTAGAAGGGTTCTTGAATAAAGAAAATGGATCTATATAGAACCCTGTATATGTGAACAGTCTGCATGTTTATGTGTTGAATGTGTTGTAGATGGTTGTAATGTATATAGAGCCTTTTAGAGTTGGTTCTATGTGGCACTAAAGACTGTTCTATTGTAACAGGCTTTTCTAAAAGGTGCTGTATAGAACCATCTAAGCCCTTGTAGACTGTAAGAGTGGTTTCTACAGTGGTTCTGAAGTAAAGACGGTGGTTTGGACTAAATCATTAAATGCTGGAACAAACACTGAATGCATACACTGTCAGAAAAACTGAGGTGGCACCCTCAGTGTACTCTCTTTAATGAAACATCACAGTCATCCCCCTCTCCTTCTGGGGAAGAGAAAGTAATGAACCTGTATGGTGCTTTTCCACTGCACGGAACCTACACGACTCGACTCCACTGCGCAATCTGTTTCTGTTCCAGGAACCGGGTTCTTGTTAAGTCTCTGTTCTCTTACGGTTCCAGCCGAGCCGTGTCAGTACTAAATGGTGAGGTGTAAACCCTGCAGAGCTCTGATTGGCCAGAGACCTGTCAATCACCACGAAACGCAGAGCTCCAGCACAAACTCGTCGCTTGTAAATCTCTGAATTTACAGCCGCTTTCACGTTTTTTTTTATCCGATTCACAGCGGCAGCTCGTAACAGTCCCCTGAGGGCTTTTTGAAGTTACTCAAACGCTCCTTGGGTCGGTGGCTGGTGAAAATCTCCAGTGAAAGCTGAAAATGCGACGAGGAAAACTGTCCTGAGAAAACTGGGGCGCTGAGCCGTGTTCAGTCCAAACAACAACGTGACTATACAACAAGTAAACAGTGCCTGACTTTAATGCCAGTGTTGTTGTGGTTTTCAAAGCCCATAGATGCCGTTAGAGATGGGTTTTGTGACATCACCGGCTTCATTTCACGGGGGAGGTGTGCTAGTGAAAAAGTGACCAGCTAAAAGCAAGTTGAGCCGAGCCGAGTCGAGTCAAGACGATCCCATGCAGTGGAAAAGCACCATATGTAGAGTCACATGAGTGTAAGGGGGCGTGGCTAGGACCGGAACACCAGAGTGAGTCATATGAGGGAAAGGGGGCGGGGCTAGGACCGGAACACCAGGATGACACGTGAACGAAAGACGGTGTGGCTGGGGAGACACAAACCCGAGGGAAAAAAAAGAGGACAGCAGGACCAGACCAGGGAAGAGGACGGAGACACAGAGGAGGAGGGACCGATCATGACACCCTTTATCTAGTACCGCACAGAACTGTCCATAGAAGCAGTTTTAGAGTGCTCTAGTATCAAAATATTAGTAAAAGCGAAGTCATTCTCATGGCTGCTATGGTTCTCCCAGAGGTGAGCCTTCAAATGAATTTCTATCTAGAACTCTGCATGCACAAAGAACCAACAATTTCTTGGTTCTAGCACCCAAAATGTTAAGAGGACACTAATTTTCCAGCACCAAACCACAGAATCATAGCTCTGTTTTACTAAGCGATGAACAAGGATCATCAAGATCAGACAGTTCTACACATAAATGACGGTTCTAATAGGGTCCTTTATTAAAGGAATGTGTTCTGTATAGAACCCGGAACACTTGAAAAACCAAAAGCAGTTCCTTTTCTAGAACCCTCTACAGCACATTGTCCATCAATCTGAGGAACCCCTTCATGATGCAAAGAACCCTTCAGTCATGCCAAAGGTTCTTCAAGTGTTCAGGGTTCTATATGGAACCATTTCCTTTAACTAAGAACCCTTGTAGAACCATGATGTTTAAGTGTGTGGAGTACAGAGAGTTTATCATGTAGACAGTAGTGAGGCAGTAGCCACGCCTCCAGTTCTGAAAACGGGTGGGGATTGGTGGAGCTGGAGTGTCCATCATTTTCTCAGCGAGAGGACATGGTCCCGCCCCCTCTCTCTCTCTCTCTCTCTCTCTCGCTCGCTCTCTCCCGGCCCCTCCCCCCTCCTCCAGTTTGCGTCAGGCAGGCTAGGCTGCGCGCGCACAAACAACAAGCCCATCCCGGGGCAGCTGCAGCTGCTCGCGCAAAAGACGCAGGAGGAGGAGAGGGAACGGACATGGAGAGAGAGAGTGAGCAGCGGCGCCTTTGATCGAGGATCTCCCATTTTTTATTATTGTTGTTGTTGTTGTTGTTATTGTTTTTAAACGTCGAGAAGACAAAGCCAAAATAAGACCTAAAAATACCAAAAGAGAAATTAATAACAGAAACCACGAGGCCTTAGAGGGAGACAGAAGGAGGAGGAGGAGGAGAAGGAGGAGAAGCAGCACCAACAATAACCCCGAGACCACCGCTAACTGCCACTACGCGGATAACCCCCCCCCCCAGAACCCCCCTTTCAATGGACTCTGAGTGAATGAAGACCGCATACACCGCCTATCGATGCCTGGCCAAGGACCTGGACGCGTACGCCATGAACCCGGAGATGACAATGGACAGCCTCGGCGCTCTGCACGGCGGCGGCGTGCTGAGCCATGAGCCGGACCTGCTGGGCGGCGGGAGCCCGCACAACGGCGGCGGAGGCGGCGGCGTCGTCAACGGCGGGCGTGCCGTCTCCTCCTCCTCCTCCCTGCGGATCCACCAGGACGTCCGCCCCATGGTCTCCGGGATGGCGACGATCCTGGAGGGCGCGGGAGGCGAGTACTCGTTGCCGCTGCACCACGCCATGAGCATGCCGTGCGAGACGTCTCCTCCCGGGATGGGCATGAGCGGCACGTACACGACGCTGACCCCCTTACAGCCGCTGCCCCCCATCTCCACGGTGTCGGACAAGTTCCACCACCACCATCACCACCACCACCATCACCACCAGCGGCTCTCCGGGAACGTGAGCGGCAGCTTCACGCTGATGCGCGACGAGAGGGCGGCTCTCCCGGCCATGAACAACCTGTACGCCAGCCCATACCACAAGGACATGAGCCAGAGCCTGTCGCCGCTGGGCTCCATCCACAACCAGCACGGCTACGGCCACGACAAGATGCTGGGCTCCAACTTCGACGCGCACCAGCACCTGACGCGCGGGCTGGGCGCCCCCAACGCGGGCATGATGACGCACCTCAACGGCATGCACCACCACCACCATCACCACCCCACGCACCATCCCCATCCTCCTCCTCCTCCGCCCCCTCCTCCTCCGTCGGTGCTGGGCTCCAGGGACCGGCCGCCTTCCTCCTCCTCCTCCTCGGCCTCCGGGGCGCCGGGCTCGGGCGGCTCCGTGGGCTCCGTGGGCTCAGGCGGTGGCGCGCTCGAGGAGATCAACACCAAGGAGGTGGCGCAGCGCATCACGGCCGAGCTGAAGCGCTACAGCATCCCGCAGGCCATCTTCGCGCAGCGCGTGCTGTGCCGCTCGCAGGGCACGCTCTCCGACCTCCTGCGCAACCCCAAGCCCTGGAGCAAGCTCAAGTCCGGCCGCGAGACTTTCCGCAGGATGTGGAAGTGGCTGCAAGAGCCCGAGTTCCAGAGGATGTCCGCGCTGCGCCTCGCAGGTAAGACAAGGTGCTCCTTGCTTTTTTTTCGTTTTTTCCAACCGATCTCTCTCTTTGTCTTGTATTTCTCTCTATATTCTTCTTCTTTCTCCTCTCTCTCTCTCTCTCTCTCTCTCTCTCTCTCTCTCTCTCTCTCTCTCTGATGCTGTACTTGAGCTTGTGTTTGTACTTCTACTTCTTAAGACCCTGGTTTTTGTAAAAGAGGGTTCCCACTCGGTGTACTCTTAGTGTATTGATTGATTGATTGATTGATTGATTGATTGAGGAAATTTGCAATTGTGTGAAATTCAGGAAAACCAGAAAATGCTTTATAATGGGTTTAAAACAAAAGCAAACAAAGAACGAGACACAATCTGTCATCCTATCTATCTATCTATCTATCTATCTATCTATCTATCTATCTATCTATCTATCTGTTTGTCTAGTTCGTCTCTTAAAACCTGGCCTGCATTTCTCTAAAGTAAACTCATGCTCTCTTACTGCTGCCTGGACGCACCATCACATACAGACACACTGGAGCTACAGACAGTGCACATTGGTCTTTTAAAGTCCAGCGACGGACCCCAAAGGGTTAACCACATTCATGTTTTAAAGAGAAACCACAATAAAGCCCTGGAGCTGGACGGCACACTCCTGTTCCTGTAATTAAAGACACTGGAGACGTAGAACTGAGGGGATCACCACAGTGCGTATTAGTAGACGAACAGGAGCAGCCCATAATACTAACAGGAATACGGCATGAGAATGATACACCGGGGGATGGCAAAGACAGTCCTGCCTCTTCTGACCTTTAGGAGCTTCATATTAGGGTTAGAGTTAGAGTTTGGGTTTGAACTAGAGTTAGTTAGAGTTGGGGTTAAATTGTGATTAGAGTTTGGGTTAGAGTTAGAGTTTGTTTAAATTTAGAGTTGGCGTTAGAGTTTGAGTTTGATTAAATTTACAGTTGGGGTTAGAGTTTGGGTTAGAGTTAGAGTTTGATTAGATTTAGAGTTAAAGTTTGATTAGATTTAGAATTAGAGTTTGATTAGATTTAGAATTAGAGTTTGATTAGATTTAGAGTTAAAGTTTGATTAAATTTAGAGTTGGCGTTAGAGTTTGAGTTTGATTAAATTTACAGTTGGGGTTAGAGTTTGGGTTAGAGTTAGAGTTTGATTAGATTTAGAGTTAAAGTTTGATTAGATTTAGAATTAGAGTTTGATTAGATTTAGAGTTAAAGTTTGATTAGATTTAGAATTAGAGTTTGATTAGATTTAGAGTTAAAGTTTGATTAGATTTAGAGTTGGCGTTAGAGTTTGAGTTTGATTAAATTTACAGTTGGGGTTAGAGTTTGGGTTAGAGTTAGAGATTGATTAAATTTAGAGTTGGGTTAGAGTTAAAGTTTGATTAGATTTAGAGTTTGAGTTAGAGTTTGAGTTTGATTAGATTTAGAGTTAGAGTTTGATTAGATTTAAAGTTTGAGTTAGGGTTTGAGTTAGAGTTGGGCTTAGAGGTGGGGTTCAGGTTTGATTACAGTTTAAATTAGAGTTGAGGTTAGAGTTTGATTAGAGTCTGAGTTGGGGTTAGAGTTAGAGGTGGATTAGAGTTTGAGTTAAACCTGACTTTTCTTGTGTCAGAAATTAATCCACAAAAAGTTGAAGTATAATTTCTATTGTAATTCCGGTCAGACTCTCCAGACTGATCTGAATCTTTACATCTGCCAAGAGAACACCTATATAGATTAAAACAAACAATTCTCAACATATTATTATTATTATTATTATTATAGTAATTATGTAATTATAATAAAACACTATTATTAATATTATTATTATTGTAATTATTATTATTATTAGCAGTAGTCTGTCAGAATGATCCTCCAGATCTCAGCGGTGCTCCTCTCAGTCTCTCGATCCTCGTGCCATTTTCTGACCGTTATTGGTCAATAACTGCGATCAATATCGATGACAAGAGTCTAATCTGTTGTTTCATTTCCAAAACACATTCCTGCTATTGATCCTCTTTTTAGGAACACGGTTTTAACTTTGGGAAATTTCCTTACAATTTTAAATATAAAAAAATAATCTTTAAAAATTAAGGCTGTATTTATTATTATTATTATTATTATTATTATTATGAATGTGCTTTAATTGTTAATGACTTTTTCTAAATTTAAGGAGGTTTATTTTTGCACGTTTGTGTTTTTTATTCCTTTATTTGATTTCACCGCGTTGGTGTTGGCTCTGAGTAAAGCGACAGGGATGTGTGTGTGTGTGAGAGAGAGAGAGAGAGAGAGAGAGCGTGTGTGTGTGTGTGTGTTTGATAATTCTCCGGACTCTTTAAGCGCTGTGTGCAGTTTTTGCTGCTGATTTCTGAAAAAACGGCGAATTAAAAACGTAATTAAAAACGTGTCTTTCTCTGCGTTTTTAAGAGAAAACTGAACGGATCCCGCGCGGCTCGGCTGTCCTTGCTGCAAGGTTGTTGCCCCCTCTAGCGACTGAGAAGGCACCTCCAGCATCCCCCTGATCCTTTGTTCAGGAGAAAAAAGAGGGGGACGACAGACCCGGCGCTTTTATTCGCTTTGCTTTAAAGGCGTTGTTAGTAAATCCAGATTTGCGATTCGGTTTTGCGATCGCTTTGCTTGGTTAGAGTTTGGAAGAGTGAAAGTGTGAGAGCTGTGATTAAACACTGGCAGCAGTGTGGGGCAGGAGCTGGTGGTCTGCATCAGTGGGTGTTGTTGTGATGATGTGGTTAAATCAGATAAACACTGTGTACATCATCACAAACGCAAATCTGAATTTGTGCAAATGTTGCATATAAGCGATTAGCGTTTTTTATTTTTGTATGTGTGTGTTTGCGTGGTTTCAAATGAACGCACAGTGGATATATTAATTTGTAGCACGGACTGCATAAACAGTGCATAGAAAAATCATAACAAATGAAAAATCCCTGCATTCCAAAACATCAGCGCATACCACCGTAGCTTATCCATCGATTATTCGAGATTATTGGAATATGGACTAACAGCACGTGCTCAGTGCATCCACATAATGAAGTGGTGTTTGGGAAGATAGATGGGTCTAAGCTCTAGTGGAGAACACGAGAGGAAGAGACGTCTTTGAATTTCTTTCACAGAGAGAAAAAAACATTTTTCCAATGCAATATTCGCAAAAAACGATGAACCGCAATTTCTATGGCTTTAGACAGAGAGTGGGCGTTTTTTTTAAACGGAAGGGGGTGGGGGTGGGAAGGTATTATGTGAGGCAGAGAGGGGCAACTGAAGAGAAGAACAGAAGCTGCATCGCCTCCATGAATTATTGATAGGAATCTCCGCGTGACCCCGCAGCTCTCAGCGTCACCTTGTCTTGGGTTAACCAGGCAAAATGGGAGCGCGCGCTCGTGCACGAGCTTTTGTTCCAAACGGAGGGACGCGTTTAAATTGCTTTAAAAAATAATGAGGACTAAAGAGAGAGAGAGATAAACGAAAGGATTATAAACACAGGGTGTAAACGTGTGAATGAACCGGTATAAATCACTGCTGCTGTTCCAGAGTGAGCTCTAAACATATACACAGTGTTTACAGGGGTCTCACCGCGTATTAAAGGCGTAGTGAGGGGTCTCACGCACATTGTTATGTCACGTGATCACATATCTTTCACCTTATGTCATGTAAGCTTACAGTTACTCACGTTATGTCACGTCCTCGTGTGTTGTTTACATTAAGTCACGTGTGATCACACGATTCTGGAATGGAATGTAAACGAACTCATTGTGCCACGTGTGATGACATATTGTAGCATGCCTACAAAATAATTCCCTCACGTTGTGTCACGTGACCCTTACATTTAGGGGTGATTACATGTTTGCGTTATGTCACGTGACCATGCTTTGTTTACATTATGTCAATATAAAGACAACACGTTAGGACCTGTTCCTATATGTCATGTGATTTTCTGTCGTTCTCATTGTATCACGTGATAATTGTTGTCATGTGATGTCACCTTTACTCATATTCAACTACGTGAGTATATTTGTCACATTATATCACATGCTATTTATTAACGCAATTGCACAACGGGTAGGTTTTATTTATATTATGATACATTTGATTACATACTATTAACGTATGTAAATAAACATTTATTCACGTCTTATTTACACTATTCTTCATTTTCACATATTACTCATAACATGTCACACGTGATCACAGATATATTTACTCACTTTACAACATTTAACTCTATATCTATTCACACTATGTCACGTGTGATCACATGATGTTCCGTTAATGTCATGTGATTATGCATAATTTACATTATAACCAATGTAATAACGTATTATTCACCTTGTAGCTGGTTACGTCACAGTCCTCTGTCATGTGATTGTCATTTACATTATTTCAGATGTGATCACGTGTCATTTTTATTGTCCTATTCACATTTCATCATATGTGGTATTGTTACCGTGTCACGTGTCATCACCATATATCACATGAGTCACATACGGTCACATATTACCATTATAACATGTGATCACATGATGTACACGTTATGTCATACACTGCGTCATGTAATGTATTTTCATTATTCCGTGTGATTACATAACACTATTCACGTTATGTCTCATATGTTTTTGTATTTCTCAAACTGTGTCAGCGATCACATATTTATCATGAAGTCACGTATTATTTACATGATGCCGAATGAGATTAGATATTATTCACATTATGGAAGGAACAGTCATATTTGTCTACGCCACGTGATTATGTCTCAGGCTCAAATATTATTCTTAAATTGCATGCAGTCATTACATCACAGATGATCAAACATCATCCACAGGACATCGCACCTAATCATATACTTCATTATAATTCTTAAAATCAATTATAAACGTAGAAAAAACGTATCTCCCAAATTAGTAACTTTACAGGAGAAGGAAAAAAAAAACTCATTCAATGTCAATGGGAGTCAATGTAAAAAGATATTATTCGGACTAATTTTGGAGCGTTTCTATTGGTCGATTCTTCATTAAATTTACACACAGTGTGAAGAACAGCTGCTGTGTTCAAATGACGTAATAAACCCAACATCCACAAACACAGAGACATGTGTTTGTCTTTAGACAGAGATAATATATGCATAATATACTAGAATTAATAATACATTATTATTATTCATGGTTTACTCACATTATTATTTTCATATGATTTATATGTCATTCCACAGGTCTGTTATGTCTGGTGATTCTGTATATTATTAATAATTTACCACTGGTATATGTCACCGTTAGTCCATTAATCACATAAACAATCACGGGTATTTATTGTCATTAAAGGTACACTCACACTTGGCCAGATGTGATGAATGATGAGTCCGACTGCGTCACTGTTATGTGATAAAACTGACATTACATCATGCAGTTTTTAAAGAACAGAGAACAGAAAGGACAAAGAGATAAAAATGTGTTCTAGTGTGCGTGTATAATTTAGTATTACAGTTACTGCCTCTGTATTTCACTGTAAGGATTCATGCTTTTATTAACCCTGCGTTTAATCTCAGTTAGACACGTCCTCAGTCATAGGAACTGGGCCTAAACCTGAGTTACACCCTGAATTAGGAACAAAAGGAGGTCTCAGCTTTTCTAAAGGGAAGGCACGTTCCCTTTTGTCCGGGGCGAGTGCTCTGCGAGAAAATGGCCCCCCGTCCTCGCGCTGTTCATTTGCTCAAACCAAACGTGACATTTGACTCCGGGCTCATTCCTCGCAGCAATCAGCTCCAGGCAGCAGGGCGAGACCCGGCTAATCAAAGCGGACACACAGCCGCGCGAGGTCAGCTTCACGGAGACACCGGAGGGAAGGCTGGGACGAGTTCCCCAAATGAATTTATCTAGAACCTTACTCAGGCGAGACACTGCAGGTGAACAGGGTCATTAAACACAGCAGATAGCACGGTGGAGAGAGGCCAGACCATTACTGAAATCCATATATACGACTGTCTCATATATTATGTGTTGTTATATGATGGGTTCTGTGTTGCTGGATGTTTGTTAAAATGAAGAAAAATACATTGAAATATGCAAATTGTGCACATTAGCCCTCCACTTATTTCTGGGGTGAATTCAAAATGTAACTTCTGTAGATTAATGATTGACGTTGCGGTTGTTTTCTGTTTATATTTAATGACTATTCCTGATTTAAAGAGGAAACTGAACCCGAGGATTACGCTCCGTTCTGTCCACATCCATTCTGACCCGAGGCTGTTGTGATCGTATAAAACTGGCTGTTGTGGACGATACTGAGGTCCCTGTTACGTGCGGATTTATAATCTCCACCTCTCATCCCTCAGCTGTAGGGCCCTGTTTTATTTAAATTGTGATCAGGAAATTAACAAAGGAACATGAATGTGGGAACAATGTTAATTGTAATCATTTTCTGTTGTTGATCGTCTACGCTTAATTTACACTTAATTTACTCAGTGCAAATGTGTTGTAGATTTCCGAATGATGCTTAAAATATTTATTTCCGAGTGAATATATAAGACCATGTTTATTTATTTAATAGAAAGGACTCTACTGGAAGTTTAATTTCAATCTCATTGTTTTATTGATGAAAACTACACTGTTATTAATCACAAACCATGCTTCAAGTGATTTGTCATCTATGCTCCAGCCGTGAGTGCGATATTTGGAAATCCTTCAGTAAAGTCCTTGAGAATATAGTTATAAATGACCGTGTACGGTTTCATGAGCGCAGGGTTTCTGGAAGTTACTGATCAGTAACTGAAGGATGTCTTCAAGGACTCACCTGAGTGCTGCTGTCGGTACAAAGATGTGTGGTATATTTACTCATACACAGACCCTGTGTTCAGTGTGACGTGAGCAGAGAAAATGTCGACACAATGTGATGAAATCTGTGTTTTTCCAGTGGACTGCAGGCATTTGGAATTAAAGTTGAAGAGACGAGATTCATCCCAAATATTGAAAGCGAGACCTTCCTGGTTCTAGTCTCTCGCCTTCAAAGTATTGCCTTTGGAGATGGCTCTAGGTTCAAAGGTTGTTTTTTAACTGAAGACAGAAGCAGAGAAAAGAGAACAGGAAGCTGACAGAGGCATCAGAGCATTTCCAGATAAAACAGAGATTAACTCAGAGATTAGATTAAACCAGATCAGGGTCCTGATCGATCCGCCTGATTCATTTACGAACACATGACTGAGAGCTTTTAAAAACAACACTCGGTGCTCATTATCACTCCGTCTTTCTTATTGTAGTTTACAAACATGATGAAAGGGCGTAAACAGGGTCGTGAAAACGACTGGAGCGTAGACTAGACCAGAACCTCCTCGTTTCCACGATCACTGTCCATTCACTCAGCTCCACTGAACACACGGGAGCACGGTTTGTACGTGTTAAACTCCAGCAGCGCTGCTGTGTCTGATCCACTCTACACCAGCACAACACACACTAACACACCACCACCACGTCAGTGTCACTGCAGCGCTGAGAATGATCCACCACCACATCACACCTGCTCTGTGGGGGTCCTGAGCGCTGAGGGACAGGGGGGAAACTGGGCTGACAAAAGTATGCAGAGCAACAGCTGGATTACAGTCTGTTACGTTAGTGTGTGATGATCACATACAATTGGCACCGTGTGACCATGTTTATCCCCGGTATGTCCCGTGTTTACGTGTTGACTTCATGTGCGAGGCGAGGGCACACATGATCTCTCTGGGTTTATTTCCCAGTCCTGGCCGGGTTTGTCACTGTCTCAGACAGATGCGTGTAGCTGGACGTCTGCGGATCGATGTTGGGGTAAATCTCTGGAAGATTAAAAGGGCATTAATGGCGGCAACCATAACACAAGCGTGTGGAACCAGCAGCCATTGATCTGGAACCCGATCCGGACTTGTTCCAGTAAAAAGCTGACAAAGGGAAGTTTCTTCCCAGCACGCCAGAGTCTGACTCGGCAAACAGACCGATAGATAGATAGATAGATAGATAGATAGATAGATAGATAGATAGATAGATAGCCTATGCTGTCCAACTGTTGGCATTGAGCATGTGAACCTAGTGCATCCCATGATTTTCTAAGGAGATTACACACTAGATGTAGATATTAATGGGGACACATTCTCCCACTTCTCCACAATAAACACAGATCTGGTTCTTTTATTTATTTGTTTGTTTGTTTGTTTGTTTGTTTGTATATTTGATTTTCAGAATGTTTTAAAAGAAGTTTAAGCCTAACCTTTAACAAATATAATAATGATAGAAGAGAAATAGAAAAAAGGTAAGAATGGGAATGAATGTGTAACTGCATTGCAATTTAAAATGAAGCAAAAAATATAAAAATAATTAAATAATAAAATAAACATAGACCACAATATAAAAATAAACAACAATATCAGTGGTAGTGTAACAAACAGTAATTGTAGTTAGTAGTTATCAAAATAAATAAGTTAATATATAGCTAAAGAGATAAAAAGATGTCCAGGGTGTTAACCTCGTTCAGGATGTCCACGAAGGCACCCCCCGTATCCCAGAAAGCACTTTTTGATTTTGATTCATTAGAACGAAGCTGTTCCACAGCAGTGAGGAGCGAGGAGCTGAAGCTCTGGTTTTTAGCCGTTTTCGCTCTGTTCTCTTTCTTCTCATTTCTCATTTAGAATAAGAGCCGAATAAGAACAGCTCGTTTTATCCCGTGTTTTCTGACTTAGGCAGCACACAGAAACTGACTGGGAGGTCTTGTTTCACAGTCTGCGGGTTGGTGGGCTCCATGTACACGTTTAAAAGTGCACATGTACAAAACGAGGAAATGTTTTATAGTATTTTTCCTTTAAAATTGTTTGCTCCAATGTTGGTCACAGTGTATTTTCATTTAGAAAAGCGACGCTTGATGAGTTTGCATCACACAGTGGGCGACTCAAATGGACTGCTGCGTTGCTTAATGAATTCTCACCTAATCAGTGGATTAATTAATGCCGCCTCAGCTAACAGGCCATGAGAGAGAGGGAGAGAAGGAGGGGTGTTAATGGACGACCATTTTTAGAGAGCAGTTTCTCTTAATCAGTGGGAATTAAGCTGGAGGACCCGATGGAAAATGCTGTTAAGAACGTAACATCCGAAATAAAGCAGCTGCTTGCTCTGAAGTAATCAGCTGAGGCTCAGATGTGCGCAGGACACTGATGTGCTCTGCTCACACTGGGCTTATTATGAGAGGCTGAAAATATAGAGCATTCAGGTGACTGTTATCCTATATATGTATTTCAAGAGCAGCTGCCCGTGATCCTAAAGCCACTTTGCTGAATGATAAGCAGGAGCCAGAGGTGGATAAAATCTCCCTCTCACGGCTGTAGAAACGTGGAACTGTGTTTCATGAACATGATTTTAATCTCACTGTAAATGATAACATCAATATGGAGGGATAGAGGCCAGCTATGACTCATAGTAAAAATGCACCAGTGTTTTTAAATTAAGCAATGATTGATTGTAGAAACTGTATTGGTATTTACTGTAAAATGACAACTGCTGTTTACAGTGGAGTGAAATCTGAAGTGGTAGTTGGTGATAGTGTTATTTTGCCTAATGATTTAATATTCTGCTGGAGTCAGGTTTGAGCTGTGTTTGTTGTGTTTGTCTGAAATGAATCCAATTCAGGGTTGCGGAGGGTCCGGAGTCTACCCGGAATCACTGGGCACAAGGCGGGACTACACCCTGGAGGGGGCACCAGTCCTTCACAGGGCAACACACATTCACTCACACCTACGGACACTTTTGAGTCGCCAATCCACCTACCAACGTGTGTTTTTGGAGCGTGGGAGGAAACCGGAGCACCCAGAGGAAACCCACACAGACACAGGGAGAACACACCACACTCCTCACAGACAGTCACCCGGAGTAAACCCACACAGACACAGAGAGAACACACCACACTCCTCACAGACAGTCACCCGGAGGAAACCCACGCAGACACAGGGAGAACACACCACACTCCTCACAGACAGTCACCCGGAGGAAACCCACGCAGACACAGGGAGAACACACCACACTCCTCACAGACAGTCACCCGGAGGAAACCCACGCAGACACAGGGAGAACACACCACACTCCTCACAGACAGTCACCCGGAGGAAACCCACACAGACACAGAGAGAACACACCACACTCCTCACAGACAGTCACCCGGAGGACTACAACCCACAACCTCCAGGACCCTGGAGCTGTGACAGAGACACCACCTGCTGCACCACCGTGCCACCCCTGGCCAAAATCGTTTCTGTAAAAATACATAAGCAAAACGTCTCTCAAACCGCATCCAGGTTTTAAAGTCTCACGGGGGGAGAGATTTCATTTAAAGCACTTTGAATTAAAATATAATTTGTTTGAAAGGTACAATATGCAAAAAGGTGATTGATTTATTGATAATAATCTCTGTAGATATGTAAATTAGAGAGTCCTGTTTTATTCAAATGACTGTTTTAATCCAATCACGGTAATCGTCCAAGACAAAGCAGAAGGTGTACCGTCAGCTTGTGTTTGGATTATCTCTGGACTCGGCCCTGACGGCGGGGGTCTGGAGCGTCTTGTGACCTGGGGATAACTGTCAACACGCTGCAGACTCGAGCAAAGGGCAAAGTTTTTCTGTCTCTCAGCTCAGAACCTAAAAAAAACAACAGAAAAAATGCAGCTGTGCAGCTGTCAGCAGACGGAGAGGAGAGCTGGAGCAAAGGCCTGTGTTCAGTTTTCTCAGACGAGCCGCTCTGAGACTTGGGCTTTGAGTTCTGTGTTTGTCTGGATGATTGGAACATAGACCTGTCTCACTTTTACACAGCACTGGTTTATATTCAGCGTGTAGCAGAGCAGAGGCAGAGTCTCTCTGTCTCTCACAGTCAGTCAGCTCCGTCTGCACTCACCACATGTTTTAACATCTCTACGATTTACAGCGCTGTGCAGACGCTCTTCCTCAGACAGACTTACAGTTACCTACTCCTGCTTACTAATGCAGAAGCAGCTGTAGTGTTAGGACTTTTATTGCCGTGGCGTGCTGTGCTTTCACAGACGCCGAACGGAACCCTGGTTCTGTTTTAATGAAGACAGCGGTGTTACCCACTACACTGACCAACCACCCATATATGAGGTGCACCAATAAGTGTTTCTGTGTAACTCACACATACTTTTGGATACATTATTATCCCCAAAAGCAGAACAAATCCATCACGCGCTTCACAAGGAGCTCATAACGAATGCAGCGCCCAATACATTCTTCACTCACCGTTTTCACAC
The DNA here is from genome assembly GCF_029633855.1 of Hoplias malabaricus. NCBI lineage: Eukaryota > Metazoa > Chordata > Actinopteri > Characiformes > Erythrinidae > Hoplias > Hoplias malabaricus. The sequence continues at coordinate 4,564,559 of NC_089814.1, forward strand.
TGCTTCATTTTTAGGTTATTTTCTGTTGAAGAAAGAATTGAGAATTGTGTTTTTAATATGACACACAGTCACCAAACAATGACAATAGTGGGAGCATGTTTGAATATTTAGAACAGTGATTTATTAAAACATAATTGTACACTGTAATAACTCTGTAAGTACACTGTGTGTGGATGAAGGTTTGTGGTGTAATATCTTGAATGTACAGGATGGAGGTCTATCAATCCAAGGAACAAGCTCTTATAGCCCTTTTATACCCCTCTATATACCCTATATATTCTCCTCTTTATACCCCTCTGTATTACCTCTGTATACCCCTCTGTATACAACTCTGTATTCCCCTCTGTATTCCCTCTGTATTCCCCTCTGTATTCCCTCTGTATTCACCTCTGTATTCCCCTCTGTATTCCCTCTGTATACACCTCTGTATTCCCTCTGTATTTCCCTCTGTAGTCCCTCTGTATACACCTCTGTATTCCCTCTGTATTCCCCTCTGTATTCCATCTGTATACACCTCTGTATTCCCTCTGTATACACCTCTGTATTCCCTCTATATGCACCTCTGTATTCCCTCTGTATACACCTCTGTATACACCTCTGTATTCCCTCTATATGCACCTCTGTATTCCCTCTGTATACACCTCTGTATTCCCTCTGTATGCACCTCTGTATTCCCTCTGTATACACCTCTGTATTCCCTCTGTATACACCTCTGTATTCCCTCTGTATGCACCTCTGTATTCCCTCTGTATACACCTCGGTATTCACCTCTGTATACACTTCTGTATACACCTCTGTATTCCCTCTGTATACACCTCTGTATACACTTCTGCATTCCCCTCTGTATTCCATCTGTATACACCTATGTATACACCTCTGTATTCCATCTGTATACACTTCTGCATTCCCCTCTGTATTCCATCTGTATTCCCTCTGTATACACCTCTGTATTCCCTCTGTATGCACCTCTGTATTCCATCTGTATACACCTCTGTATTCCCTCTGTATACACCTCTGTATTCCCTCTATATGCACCTCTGTATTCCCTCTGTATACACCTCTGTATACACCTCTGTATTCCCTCTATATTCACCTCTGTATTCCCTCTGTATTCCCTCTATATTCACCTCTGTATTCCCTCTGTATTCCCTCTGTATACACCTCTGTATTCCCTCTGTATTCCCTCTGTATACACCTCTGTATACACCTCTGTATACACCTCTGTATTCCCTCTGTATGCACCTCTGTATTCCCTCTGTATACACCTCTGTATACACTTCTGTATACACCTCTGTATTCCCTCTGTATACACCTCTGTATACACTTCTGCATTCCCCTCTGTATTCCATCTGTATACACCTATGTATACACCTCTGTATTCCATCTGTATACACTTCTGCATTCCCCTCTGTATTCCATCTGTATACACCTATGTATACACCTCTGTATTCCATCTGTATACACTTCTGCATTCCCCTCTGTATTCCATCTGTATACACCTCTGTATTCCCTCTGTATACACCTCTGTATTCCCTCTGTATGCACCTCTGTATTCCCTCTGTATACACCTCTGTATTCCCTCTGTATACACCTCTGTATTTCCTCTGTATGCACCTCTGTATTCCCTCTGTATACACCTCTGTATTCCCTCTGTATGCACCTCTGTATTCCCTCTGTATTCCCTCTATATACACCTCTGTATTCCCTCTGTAAACACCTCTGTATTCCCTCTGTATACACCTCTGTATTCCCTCTGTATGCACCTCTGTATACACTTCTGTATTCCCTCTGTAAACACCTCTGTATTCCCTCTGTATACACCTCTGTATTCCTTCTGTATGCACCTCTGTATACACCTCTGTATTCCCCTCTGTATTCCCTCTGTATACACCTCTGTATTCCCTCTGTATTCCCCTCTGTATTCCCTCTGTATACACCTCTGTATACACCTCTGTATTCCCTCTGTATTCACCTCTGTATTCCCTCTGTATACACCTCTGTATTCCCTCTGTATACACCTCGGTATTCACTTCTGTATTCTCCTCTGTATACACTTCTGTATACACCTCTGTATTCACCTCTGTATTCCCTCTTTATACACCTCTGTATTCCCTCTGTAAACACCTCTGTATTCCCTCTGTATACACCTCTGTATTCCCTCTGTATGCACCTCTGTATTCCCTCTGTATGCACCTCTGTATACACCTCTGTATTCCCTCTGTAAACACCTCTGTATTCCCTCTGTATACCCCTCTGTATGCACCTCCATATTCCCTCTGTATACACCTCTGTATTCTCTCTGTATACACCTCTGTATTCACTCTGTATACACCTCTGTATTCCCTCTGTATACACCTCTGTATACACCTCTGTATTCTCTCTGTATACACCTCTGTATTCCCTCTGTATACACCTCTGTATTCCCTCTGTATTCCCTCTGTATACACCTCTGTACGCACCTCTGTATACACCTCTGTATTCACCTCTGTATTCCCTCTGTATACACCTCTTTATTCCCTCTGTATTCCCTCTGTATACACCTCTGTATTCCCTCTTTATTCCCTCTGTATGCACCTCTGTATTCCCTCAGTATACCCCTCTATATTCCCTCTGTATACCCCTCTTATACCCCTCTATATTTCCTCTGTATTCCCCTCTGTATACCCCCTTATACCCCTCTATATTCCCTCTGAATTATCCGTTTATACCCCTCTGTATACACCTCTGTACTCCCTCTATATTCCCCTCTTATACCCCTCTGTATACCACTGTGGTGGACTCTTGGCATTGAGTGTGGTTACTTTAAGCTCCAGAGTGTTTCATTTCATGTCAGTCATACTCAGTGAGCCATCCCAGTAGAGATGGGCAATATGAAAATATTTTATCGTTATTGTGATATCATTATTTTAACCATGTTTTTCAGAGTGTGTGTGGATATGGTCAGTACTTAAACAATGATCAACTCAGATCAGATTACAGACAGATCGGGATTAGTCCGGTGTAATTAGATTAGTGCAGCAGTGTGTAAAATGTTAAAGAAACATAACCCTACCTGGGGGTTTGGATGGGAAATGTTCAATGTAGCGCTAGTGCATTACATCCATGTTTAAATTTTGTGAAAGCTCACTGTCAGTAATGAAGATGCTTTTAAGATTTGTAAAATGTTTTGCTGTGTTTCCCAGCCTTGTCTCCCAGTGAATCAACATCATTGATCTGGATGTATATGTACTGTATTATGGACATGGACAAAGAGAAACATAGTGGAGCTTCTTGAATTATGCGTTACCCCTTAAACATGGTGCTGGATTTAAGGTAGAATGGAAAATTCAAATAAAAAGTGGTAAGGAGCTAGGGTTAGGGTTAGGGCCATTCACTAGTTCCCTCTCTGAGTGTGAGACATAAGTGAGACACTAATGTTCTCGCTCTTCTGTTCTATTGGCTGTTCTATCGGGACTCAGACACAGTCGCAATCTTCAAATGTAGGCTAAAAACTCATTTGTTTAGTTTATCATTTGGTAGCTAATGCTCCCCCATAGATAAAGGCGGCAGATCCGGGGGGTGCATGGACACAGGGAATTATAGTAAACTGAGACGCTGGTGCTGTCGTCCCGCCGCTTCTCGCGATCACTCAGGTTTGTTGACGGTGGAGCGGAGGGATGCCAGTGTTTCAGGATGCTCCCGTGTCTGTGTGTCCTCCTGGTTCTCTCCTTTTAGTTAATGCTGTCATAGTCAGATCTGCCGGAGTCATTAGCCACACTCTGGAAATTTTTATATTTTCTACTTTACAAACACAAAACAGTTCAAAACTAATTCCATCCCTTTACATCTTTCCGAGTAAACGACTGCCCACCTGTCTGTCTGGACACTGATGGATGACTGTCGAGATCCTCCTCCACGCTTCAGACCAGCTGCCCACGCTCCAGCAACCACCAAGTGCCTTGAAGCTGTCCCTACACTGAAGTTCTCATGGACTACTAACTATTATCACCAGTAGATTGACCAGGGGAGGATGGGTCACCCCTTGTGAGCCTTGGTTCCTCCCAAGGTTTCTTCCTCAGCTGGGGGAGTTTTTCCTTGCCACTGTCGCCCCTGGCTTGCTCACTTGAGGGTTTTACATTTGTCTTTACATTTCATGTCAAATCTTGTCTTACTGGAATTCTGTGAAGCTGCTTTGTGACAACATCAGTTGTGAAAAGCGCTATATAAATAAATTTGATTTGATTTGATTTGATTATTGGCAAAATATGTGTAATTTAAACCAGATCTCATCCTCCCCTCAAACTTAAGCTGTGATCTCTTTCTGGAGATTGTATTTAGACTCATCTGAGTCTGTCCAATCACAACGCTAGACCCACGTTTATGTGACAAGGTTAAATGCAACAAAACGGACACAACGAGCGCGGAGAAATAAGAGCACTGAGTAAAAACGGAGAAGAAAGAGAACAGAGTGAAAACGGCTAAAAACCAGAGCTTCTGCTCCTCGCTCCTCACTGCTGTGCGCTCGGGGTCGGGGTGAACAGCGAGCGGCTCATTATCATTTAAAGGAACAGGTGCTGAAAGCGGGCGTTCTGAACAGGGCTGTTTACACAGGGGGAGAACACTGCTGTGGGGTTTGGTCCTTGAACAAACACAGCTGCTTCATTAAGACCCAGAACTGTGTTCACTCCTGGAAAAGATGAAAATGTCGTCTTTAATAATTTTTAACAAGATGAAGCCTTGTCTTCTGGCCTTGTTTACCAACTTTACCAGGAGACTATTTCATCAGCCTGGTTATTACATCACAACGTCAATGAGCCCTGTGATTGGCTATATCAGTGGAGATAACTCTGTGGGTAAACAGACCTTTGAGCTGCTGATGTCATCAGTGTTTTTTGGGGCAGATGTGGAGGAGGATGAGCCCTAGAATGGTGCGTTGTTCTGCAGTGTGATGATTAGAGAGAAATGTGCAAGAGTAAGGACAGCCTCCCTCTCTCTCAGAGAGAGAGATCGAGATAGAGATAGAGAGACAGTGAGAGAGAGAGAGAGAGAATGAGAGAGAGAGAGAGAGAATGAGAGAGAGAGAGAGAGAGAGAATGAGAGAGAGAGAGAGAGAGAGAATGAGAGAGAGACAGAGAGAGAGAGAGAGAGAGAGAGAGAGAGAGAGAGAGAGAGAGAGAGAGATGTTAATTCTGCTGTTAAAGCACTCAGTGTACCAGAGGAAACTGATACACAACTGAGCTCCCAGTCCAGAGAACCAGAGATGACACTCCTGGTGAGGCTAAGCGTCTTAAAGGGGAAGTTCTTCATACACATTTCAGCTTCCTAAACCTGTAAAGGGTGATTTACATGCAGCTAACATTATATTAAACTGCACTTATTACAAACAACCTATTTGTTCTGTGCATGTGCACATTAGTGTGTGAATCTGTGCGCTGCCTGAGTCTGAAAACACAGGATAAAACGAGTCGCTCTGATTCTGCTCCACTTCTGACGTCAAGAACAGAGATTTTAGAATCACCCTGCTTCCTCGTCTGAGTCTGTCCAATCACAGCGCTGGACCCACACAAAGACGAGGTTAAACGCAGCAAAACAGACACAACGAGCGCGGAGAAATAAGAGCACTGAGTAAAAACGGAGAAGAAAGAGAACAGAGTGAAAACGGCTAAAAACCAGAGCTTCTGCTCCTCGCTCCTCACTGCTGTGCGCTCGGGGTCGGGGTGAACATCGAGCGGCTCATTATCATTTAAAGGAACAGGTGCTGAACAGGGCTGTTTAGACAGTTTGCAGATTGCAGGAAAAACTGCTCCAGTTTTTTTATTGGTTTCAGAAAAGGAGCTTTTGATCTTTTTGATTTTGTGTGCACCCACCCAACACTGTGGATAAATTCATGTGTAACTTTATTTCAATAAATACAATACAACAAACCATCATCGCCTTTTCTAAAGACGCCTTGAAGCACTCTTCATCCACCCACCTACTTCTTTCATTCCTGTAGTCAGTCTCTCTCTCTCTCTCTCTCTCTCTCTCTCTCCCTCTCTCTCTCCCTCTCTCTCTCTCCCTCTCTCTCTCCCTCTCTCTCTCTCCATCTCTAAAGATCTGGAGTGGCTCTGCACATTAAGAACATCCGCATATGCACAGAATGACACGGCTAAGTGCGCGGCTGTAACATAATGCTTTTACCAAGTCCTTTTACTTTCTCTCTCTCTCTCTCTCTCTCTCTCTCTCTCGCTCTGAGAGTGCTGTCTCGGTCAGATGCTGGTGGCTTTGAACTCCAGGACAGTTTCCTGTTTGAAGATATGTTTATGAGTCACTTCATTTGAGTCTGAGTCAAACCATGAATCATTGGGATGCAAATCTGAGTCGAGTCATGAGTCACTGGGATGTGAATGTGAGTCAGATCTATAGCCTTAATTTGAAGACGTAGAGATCTGCAGTCCAAGCCAAGGCCCGAGGCTGTGGGTTAGGGCTGTGATGGAGTATGGTATGATCTGAGACCTGCTGGAGTATGGAAGTGCAGTGGCTTTCCTCTGCACGTATAAGAAGATACATTTTGGATTTGGAGGTTAATAGTCACAAATTTTACCAGCTATCTTCAGACACAGCAGACACTTCCAGCGAACCCTGTCCCTCAGCAGTAGACTATATTACACTATGGGTCTGTCCCAAAACCTAGTGAACTGTCTACATAGAGAGTACATCACAGTGTGCCCGCTCCCGAAACGTAGGCTGTCCCAATTCTTACACACCTTAAATACGCTGCCTACTGAGACACCTTAATCTGACCAAATTTTAAGGCAGCATCGATGCAACACAAGCACAACTCCTGTATATTTCGCTCTTCTCCCAGAGAAAAGATCATTAGAACCACGATAAATATGGGAAGAAAAGACTCCACTGTGCTGAAACGCTGAGGCGGCCCTAGCTGCTAAGGGAAGTAAGCACCAGTTGTATCTCCGGGCCCGGTACGGATTGCCTACTGTGAGTACACCCTTAGGGACTTTAGCCTCCGTCTGAAAACTCAAGTCACACTCAAGGCCTAAGAGATTAGACCCCCACAGTCGAGGCAGAATGGAATCCTGAAACACGAGATTTGAGTCTCCGATTTACTGATTCAGTTCAGACTTCAGATCTTTTGACTCGTGACTCGACTCGGACCTCAGATCTCTGGTTTATCCGTGTCTGTGTCTGACAGAAGTGTGTTGCTCTCTCTGCCTCTGTTTTGTTGTGTGGAGGTTGCTCTTGACAGAAGGAAACATCATTGCTGCTCATGTTTTGTGGTGAAATATTGATCTGGAGCCCCCCCCTTACACACCCACACACACACACACACACACACCATCTCCATCCCACCCAGTACCGATCACGCCCACACATCATGTTCTCTTTCTGCTTGTAGGAAACATCATTAATTAAATACTACGTAAATACAACTTTCTCAGGACTGATATCAACAAATATGCAAAGGAACTAATATGCAAATGAGCTGCGTGTGTTTCCTGGGTGATAATGTGTGAAGTGTAGGTTGTAGAGAGCCCTTTGGACTTTTGGAACCAGATGTCTCAAAGTGTACAACACAAATCAAGCATCTAAAGAGCTTTGTATGGAGTGATGATGATGATGATGATGAAGATGATGATGATATGGAGGACACAGTTATTTTTCCATGAAATACTTTTTTTCCATGAAAGCGTTTTCCGTGTCTCAGTCGTGAGGAGGGTTTAGAGGTGGACGTCTGGTTCCATTCACCACCACCTGACTCCTGACTCTGATTTCATGCCAAACCCTCCCTCCATCCTTGTGTTTATACCTTAAATGTTTAATGAAGAAGAAAGTATTCTTCTGGCAAGGCTTTACTTGCAACATTGCTGTGAGGCTTTGATGGTGCTTGTAGAGAGAAGCTGATGTTGGTGACTACGCTGATCACGAACACCACTCTAAATCATCCCAAAGCAACTGAATAGCTCCAGCTCCAGTGTTGCTGGGATTTACACCCCTCTAGCTCACACTTGGCATTGGGTATCATGACTTTAGGGTCACGGCCTATTGGCCAATGCTTATTTACTCAGATTATGCAAAGGATGCATCATCAAACGTAAAGTGAGCTACAACATCTGACTGCAATCACAACATCACCCACTCAGCATCACTGAATCTGACTCCGAGCGCTCCCTCACGTCGCCTGCATCACATTAAGCCTCATTTGTGAGCCGTTGTTGTGAGTGGAGGCCACTTTCTGGCTGTTTTGGGCCCAGACTGCAAGACAAGGCTTTGTGTCTTTCTGGTAATTTGCTGCGCGTTTGAAATAACACTCCGTCTCTGCGCCAAACATTAAGCGTATGACAGCCCACAGCAAACAAATGGAAAAGGAGCCGAGCTCTTCCCCAGCGTGGTCCAGGCAGACTGCACCTACATGTATAATTCAGAGCAATAACGGCTTCACTAAAGCATCGTGTTCCTCTATAACTGGAGCCTTTTAATGCCCCGAGCACTGCACTGAACAAACTCATTCGTCTGGAGCTGGAAACTCTCAGTTAATGCCTCTTTCTGTTGTATGTTTTTTTGTAAACATCAGCCTCGGATTGTGGTATGAATTGCAGATAAATTGATGTTTATTCATTCACTCATTCATCTTCAGTAACTGTTTCATTCTGTTCAGGATCGTTGGGCATTCTGGAGCCTGCTCACAAGGCATGAACACTGCCAGTCCATCACAGGGCACCACACACTCACTCAGTCACTCACACCTATGCATTTTTCACACCCAATCCACATACCAGTGTTTTTAGACTGTGAATCAGTTCAGTAATTACTGAGATGTGAATCTGTGATGTGAATCTGAGTCGAGTCACTAATTACTGAGATGTGAATCTGAGTCGAGTCACTAATTACTGAGGTGTGAATCTGAGTTGAGTCACTAATTACTGAGATGTGAATCTGTGATGTGAATCTGAGTCGAGTCACTAATTACTGAGATGTGAATCTGAGTCGAGTCACTAATTACTGAGATGTGAATCTGAGTCGAGTCACTAATTACTGAGATGTGAATCTGAGATGTGAATCTGAGTCGAGTCACTAATTACTGAGATGTGAATGAGTCGAGTCACTATTTACTGAGATGTGAATCTGAGTCGAGTCACTAATTACTGAAATCTGAATCTGAGTCGAGTCACTAATTATTCCGTACTTCTAATCTTCTAATTCAGACTTCAGATCTTTTGACTCGTGACTCGACTCCGACCCCTGAGCCCTGATTTATCCGTGTCTGTGTCTGACAGAAGTATTTCTCTCTCTCTCTCTGCTTCTGTTGTGTGGAGGTTGCTCTGAACAGAAGGATACTTTGTTGCTGCTGATGTTCTGTGGTGAAATATTGATCTGGAGCCCCCCTCCCGAGTGTAATATTCATCCAGTCATCGTCTGTAACCACTTCACTCTGTTCAGAGTTGTGGGTGAGTCCAGAGCCTACCTGGAATCACAGGCATTAAGTAGGAACACAGCATATTTCTAGTTATGCTTCATTTAAATATCGGGTGAACGTACCACGCCGCTGTAACTGTGGGGCGCTGAGGGTCTGTTATTGGAATATTGATCACTCTTCTGGCTGTTACTGTGGGATTTAAGCCGACTGTGAAATGAAACACACAGTGCCTCGAGTCCGTTATTAATTACTACGACCACAAGTGAACCAGTCTCGGTCCCGTCTGGCCGAGGGGGAGTCACGGGACACTGTGGTGTGGTGATTTCGGCGGACATTGTCCCGCACTCTTTTCCAAAGCAGTATAGTGTTATTATCAGTTGTTATCGCACCAAACATCAACACCACTCCAGTATCCACTGCTCCACCACTTCATTTTAAGATTTATACTCCTCCAGTATAGTACCCTTCAGGCCTTCAGAGGGATCCATTACAATTCTCACACTAATTTATTCACAGACACAGTATTCACAAATTTATTACATTTATCAAATCAGGCTTAGCACTGAGACCCTTCTGTACAGCGTGGTCTGTGAGGAGTGTGGTGTGTTCTCTCTGTGTTGGTGTGGGTTTACTCCCACAGTCTAAATATATGTGGGTAGGTGGAGAGGACATTCAAAATTTATGAAACGGACGTGTGAGTGACTGGGTGAGTTTTTGAGTGACTGGATGAGTGTGTGAGGGACTAGGTGAGTGTGTGAGTGACTGGGTGAGTGTGTGAGTGACTGCGTGAGTGACTGCGTGAGTGTGTGAGTGACTGGGTGAGTGTGTGAGTGACTGCGTGAGTGTGTGAGTGACTGGGTGAGTGTGTGAGTGACTGGGTGAGTTTTTGAGTGACTGGATGAGTGTGTGAGTGACTGGGTGAGTGTGTGAGTGACTGGGTGAGAGTGTGAGTGACTGGGTGTGTGTGAGGGACTGGGTGAGTGTGTGAGTAACTGGGTGAGTGTGTGAGTGACAGGGTGAGTGTGAGTGAATGGGTGAGAGTGTGAGTGACTGGGTGAGTGTGTGAGTGACTGGGTGAGTGTGAGTGACTGGGTGAGAGTGTGAGTGACTGGGTGAGTGTGTGAGTGACGGTGAGTTTTTGAGTGAGTGGGTGAGTGTGTGAGTGACTGGGTGAGAGTGTGAGTGACTGGGTGAGAGTGTGAGTGACTGGGTGAGTTTTTGAGTGACTGGGTGAGTGTGTGAGTGACTGGGTGAGTTTTTGAGTGACTGGGTGAGTGTGTGAGTGACTGGGTGAGTGTGTGAAACTGTAGGATGAAGCAGTTACTGAAGATATTCAATATGTTTACACACATACATTTATATATATATATATATATATAGAGAGAGAGAGAGAGAGAGAGAGAGAGAGTGAGTGAGAGAGAGAGAGAGAGAGAGTGAGAGAGAGAGAGAGATTTATATTTGTCATTATCAGTTTTGAACTGAGAGTTTAGTTAGAATAATTTATGAAAAAAGGCCAGGGGCTGTGGGCCGTGACTCTGCCTTTGTCCTTGGGCTGACACAGTCAAATCTGGACACTACATTATTTATTAATGCTGTTATTTATTCATTATTGCTCTTGACATCGTTTGGTGTGCCATCAGAGGACTTACATCCTGTTTACGTCCTGTTTACTTCCTGCAAAATCTGACCCCACAATTTTACAGGGTCGTGAAAGTCTGGAGCGCGATTCTTCTGATCTTCAATAAATAAATGAATAAATACAGAGCAAAACAGAAGGTTTCCAAACACACACCTAGATCCTGAAGGATTCTACATATACATCTCTCATTATATTTAACAGTTCAGTTGCAGTATTAAGCCTTATTTACTACTGAACACTCGCCAAGTGAATCGGGCTTGTTCCCGTCGGGCTGCGGTGGGACTGTGGGCCGCAGTGTTGCGGCGGCGGCGGTGGTGGTATATTTTAACCGGACTTTGGCGAGGCCATTGTCCATAAACAGAGACCGGGTTCCAAAAGTAGACGCATAACATTGATTTACATCTTCCAGAGAAGAGAGATCCGCCGGCAGAGGAGCTCTTACTCATTTGATGAAAGGCCAGGGAAAGCCCAGCTGTATTGATCTCATTGATTTAACCTTAGCCTTTTAGAGAAAACCCCAAAGGTTGACACCCACTCCCCGTCTTCCCACCGTCCCATTTGAATAATTATAATTCTATTGCTTTCTGCTCCCACTGTAATGCAGTCTGAGAGCCAGCTGGGGACGGGACACACTCGCTTCTGTACAGACGGCTTTGTGCATATATATATATATATATATATGTGTGTGTGTGTGTGTGTGTGTGTGTGTGTGGATGTGTTTGTACATGTGTGAATAACATTTCATTATTTCTGAGCATTTTTAGCTGGACTGTATTTCAACTCATTCGTCTGGAGCTGGAAACTCTCAGTTAATGCCTCTTTCTGTTGTATGTTTTTTTTGTAAACATCAGCCTCGGATTGTGGTATGAATTGCAGATAAATTTATGTTTATTCATTCACTTGTTCATCTTCAGTAACTGTTTCATTCTGTTCAGGATCGTTGGGCATTCTGGAGTCTGCTCACAAGACATGAACACTGCCAGTCCATCACAGGGCACCACACACTCACTCAGTCACTCACACCTATACATTTATCACACCCAATCCACATAGCAGTGTTTTTAGACTGTGAGTCAGTTCAGTAATTACTGAGATGTGAATCTGAGTCGAGTCACTAATTACTGAGATGTGAATCTGAGTCGAGTCACTATTTACTGAGATGTGAATCTGAGTCGAGTCATTAATTACTGAGATGTGAATCTGAGTCGAGTCATTAATTACTGAGATGTGAATCTGAGTCGAGTCATTAATTACTGAGATGTGAATCTGAGTCGAGTCATTAATTACTGCGATGTGAATCTGAGTCGAGTCATTAATCACTGCGATGTGAATCTGAGTCTAGTCATTTATTACTGCGATGTGAATCTGAGTCAAGTCATTAATCACTGCGATGTGAATCTGAGTCTAGTCACTAATCACTGAGATGTGAATCTGAGTCGAGTCACTTATCACTGAGATGTGAATCTGAGTCGAGTCACTAATCACTGAGATGTGAATCTGAGTCGAGTCACTAATCACTGAGATGTGAATCTGAGTCGAGTCACTAATTACTGAGATGTGAATCTGAGTCGAGTTATAATTACTGAGATGTGAATCTGACTCGAGTCACTAATCACTGAGATGTGAATCTGAGTCGAGTCACTAATCACTGAGATGTGAATCTGAGTCGAGTCACTAATCACTGAGATGTGAATCTGAGTCGAGTCACTAATTACTGAGATGTGAATCTGAGTCGAGTCACTAATTACTGAGATGTGAATCTGAGTCGAGTCATTAATCACTGAGATGTGAATCTGAGTCGAGTCATTAATTACTGAGATGTGAATCTGAGTCGAGTCACTAATCACTGAGATGTGAATCTGAGTCGAGTCACTAATCACTGAGATGTGAATCTGAGTCGAGTCATTAATCATCAAATGATCACACTGTAAACGGTGGCCAGAGTTTTCAAATTCTGTTTTTTAAAACGGAGATGCATGATTTCTTGAGAGTAGCGGAGTCTGAAAACGTGTCGTATTAAGCACACCGCGCCCTGTTTTGGGAATCTGCCATTTCATAGTGGTGTCCATAAACACAGTGAAGTAACCTCGGTGCACTATAACAATCCCACAGTTCCCCCCCAGCGCAGGGAATACATACAATGTCCCATAGTGAACACAGAATAGCCACAATGCGCCGTGTTGTTTGCTTTGACACATCTCGTTCCGTTTTGACAGCATATGAGATGCAGTCTGATGGGGCACAGTAGTTGGGTGTAAGTCAGGCACGGAGTGAACAGCCAGAAGTTGTTGTCGGAGGCTGTGAAAATGGTCAGTGTACGGATCTGAGACAAACTGTGAGGGTCAGCGCATCACCCAGCAGCAGGTCTGGTTGTTATTCCTGGTGTGCAGTGGTTAGTAAGTGGGTCAGTGAAGGACGACCTGTGAATCTGAGACTGGGTGCAGTCACCAGTTTTCCTTCTTCTCTGGGCCACATTTGTTAGGTACTAACCACTGCATGGTGTCCACTTAAAGGAACACTAGGTAATATTTTTAATCTTTGAATAATAACCTTAAACAGCTTTATAATCACTGTGATGCTTCATTGAGCTGTAACAGGGAAAATAGGGCCTTTCTCATTGCAACTCTGGGCTCAGCACTGCAGAGACTGCACTATGTAACATTTGAAAGATGGTAGGAAATCACTGCCCCTCCCTTCCCCTCTCAGTTGATTTCATCACATTTCTGCAAAAATGAATTACATTAGGGTGAGCCCCAGGAGCAAAACAACCCAAAATCTTACCTAGTGATCCTTTAATGGGCTCAAAATTGCCTTAGAAACTAACAGACTGTTCCTTTAAGACTGATATATAAAGGAAATTTATTTAAAATTTTACATTTTTCAATTGCTATATAAGGGATCTATCTATCTATCTATCTATCTTTGAGCCCAATCTGATTGCCCTACATTGTCTTGTGATTAAATAAGCAGTCTATATAACATCACACTCCTTATAACATCAGCAGGAATGGGCGGGGCTAAACAGCTGCAGGCTGAAAAGGCTGATATGCATAAGGTTGTTTGTTTTGTGACATCACAAATGCACTGAATTTACATTTTCTCCCAACAGTAATAATACGAACTGTATGGACTTTTGAAATTGGGCAATGTGGTCTGTGTGTGTGTGTGTGTGTGTAAAGAACGCCTAGAGCAGAATGGCTGTGGACACTTGTGTTACACTGTAACAGCAAAGGTCTGTTTACATGGAGAGAAAGTTGGTGAACACTGCCCTCTACTGACCACCAGAGGCATTAGTATTTATGAACAAACAATGATAAACACAACAGGCCTGTGCACTCAATATAAACACACACTCTGTGCACTCAATAAACATACACAGCCTCTACTCCCCGAGAAGGCTTTAAAGCAGGTATAGTATATTCAAACATTGTGAGGATTTGATGGCGTTCAGCCTGAGAGAGAATTGGTGAGGTCAGGTCCTGATGATGGAGGATTATTTCTGGATCACGCACACCACTCCAGCTCATCCCAAAGGAACTGGATGGAGCTCCATCAGTCCAGAGAACACAGTTCCACCGCTCCACAGCCTGGTGGGTGACCCTAGGGGACTTGAATGTCTCAATCTGGAGCCCACCAACCCACACACTGTGAAACAAGTCACACCCAGTCAGTTCTCTGTGCGCTGCCTGAGTCTGAAAACACAGGATAAAATGATTCTGCTCCGCTTCTGACGTCAAGTGCAGAGACTTTAGAATGGCCCCGCCCCCTCGTCCGAGTCTGTCCAATCACAGCGCTGGACCCGTGTTTATGTGATAGAGCAAAGACGAGGTTAAACTCAGCAAAACAGACACAACGAGCGCGGAGAAATAAGAGCACTGAGTAAAAACGGAGAAAAACTGTGGAGAAGAGCACAATACGTCCCTTTAAAGGAATCAGAGGAGGGAGGGGACACAGGGATTCTGTCCCTCTGAGACATGGTATACATTCTGGAAGGAAGCCGGAGCACATTCCCTCTGCAGAGCCCTTGCCTTTGCTCTGGAGCCTGAATTATACATGAGGAGTGTGGACGTTATCGGTGTGCATTTCTTTCTCTATCAAATATTCAGCTGTAAGAGGCTGAGGGAGGGTGGGGTTTGTGGTGCTTGAGGGACTTGGTCTTTTTAAGCGTCTTCTCAGTGTGGACGTTGTAAAGGTCTCGGACGTCTGTCTGCGAAGACACTCTGTTGCCTTCTTCTGTAAGAGCCTGGGCTTGGTTTTGTTTCTCTGGTGAAATGAAGGTAATCTGAGGATTTATTATTAATAAAGATTTAATTATTAATCTCTTATATGTAATATATATAAAACATAGTGATACTCCTCAGTGGGGTCTGATGCCCTGATCAGGCATATTTAACAAAATTAGTGAATAAGTGACTCACCCACTCAAGGACACACTCATCCAGTCATACACACACACTCACACACACACACTCACACACACACACACACACACACACACACACATACACACACACACACACAGACTGTCCTCATCTGTGGACAGTTTCACACACTCTCCCAGTCACACACACTCACCCAGTCATTCCCTCACACACACACACACACACACACACAGACACCTGTGGACAGTTTCACACACACACTCACTCACTCAAACCTATAGACAGTTTCAGATTCTCACCCAGTCACTTTTCACAATTTCTGGAGAAAATAGTGTCATTATTGCAAGACCTTACATACCTTCAGCACTGAGGACAACACGGCAAACACACTCCGTACAGAGCGGTGTGTGTGTGTGTGAAGCAGCAGATGGGGAGAGTGTGTGTTTCTTTGCACCCTCCCGGAGTTTCCTCTTACATAATAGTTTTGTACTCAATCGCGTACTTAACCTGATTTCCATCGATCCGCCCCGGTCTCGGCCGTGCATACTTAATTCAGAGAGGTAATCACATCAAACCGTGAGCCCTGACTCTGTGTGTGTGTGTGTGTGTTCTCACTCTATCATTCTGTCATTAGATTTAAGCTCCACACAGAAGCAGTGTGTGTGTGTGTGTGTGTGTGTGTGTGTTTAATGCTGTGTTTTTGTTCCTGTGAAGTAGGAGGTCTGATTTCTCCTTGAGGCTGTAAACTACCAGGCCCTGGTTTAATTATTAACACTTCAATTAACCATTTTAAAAGGGAACATTGTATGCAAGGGTCACTTCTTCGGTGCATGTACAGATTAATGTGTGAATCTGGAGCCCACCAACCCACACACAGTGAAACAAGACCCACCCAGTCTGTTGTTTGTGTGTTGCCTAATTCTGAAAACATGGGATAAAACGAGTCGTTCTGATTTTGTGTTGCATATTACATACAGTGCAGAGACTTTAGAATGGCCCCGCCCCCTCGTCTGAGTCTGTCCAATCACAGCATTGGTCCCGCATTTATGTGAGAGCACATAGACGAGTTTAAATACAGCAAAACATACACAACAAGCGCAGAGAAATAAGAGCACTGAGTAAAAACGGCTAAAAACCAGAGCTTCTGCTCCTCGCTTTACAGAGGGCAAGGAGGCTGCTCTGTGTGGGAGCTCATGTGGAGTCGTGGAAGAGAGACAGGAAGCAAAGAAAGTGATCACTTAAAAAACAACTCGAAAACCTCTCAGTGCTCCGTCTTGAAAGGAAAGTTGTGTAACATCAGAGGTCACGTAAACACACAAACACACTGCCGTCCTGCTGTAGAGCACACTCTTATACGTGGGGAGAACTGTGGCGCTGTGTTCCTGGGTGCTGTTCCTCTGATAATGAGCAGGAGATGGTGTGTTAAAGCCTCTATCACAAAAAACACACTCCCCACCACCCCTCAGCTTCTCGAGCGTTTGGGGAATCAGAAGCAGTTCCCTGGCTGACTCCATGAAGTAATACACACAGCTCCAGACAGAACTCCAAACACACCTTGCTAAATTTTACTGTCTGACTAATAATTGCTGAATGACTTCAGTCCGGTATGACTCTACTGTATGGTGCAGGATTTCAGAATTATGTCATGATTGAGATCCATTGTTATCCAGTATGAATCATAATAACTGTGGAGTGACTTCGATCCAGTATGAATCTGCCGTGAGCATAGCTTTTACAGTCACACAGTAAATTAACTGCAGTATGAATCTGTAGTGTTTGTAGTGTCTCTAAAAGTGTTCAGGACTGTAATTTAGTATGAATCTACTGTATTTGCAGTTTTTCAATCTGATGTAATTACTGAGGCGTCGCCCTGTGAAGGACTTGCCCCCTCCAGGGTGTGTTCTCACCTTGCGCCCAATGATTCCTGGTAGGCACCGGACCCACCGCCGCCCTGAACTGGATAGGGGTTACAGACAATGGATGAATGAATAATTACTGAGGTCATTGTAATCCAGTATGAATCTGCAGCGTGAATAATCTTTACAGTCTGACAGTAATACTGATTGAGTGACTTTAATCCAGTATGAATCCTGAGAGTTTGTTTGTGTGGGTGTGTGTGTATTACAGTATTCCAGTGATATTTGTGAGGATATTTTAATCCAGTATGTATCTGTAGGGTTTAAATATTTACATTTCTGTTGAGTGATATTAATCCAGTATGAATTTGCTTTCTGTGTTGTCTTTAAAGTCTGACCAATAACTAGGTGACTTCACTGCTGTATGAGTAGCAGGCAGTGTTTACACTCTGACTGAGTTTAATCTACTGTACTTCACTATGTAATCACTGTGTAAATGTCATTAACCTGTATTCTGCATGTTACTGACGTTTGTCTTATTGTTGCTGTCTGACAAAAACCTTGTGCATCTAAAACATAATCCTTCCATTTTAAAATATTTCCATATCCTTACATTTAAAAAGTTCTAAATTAAATGTAAAACTGTTATTATTTAATATAACTTTAAAATCTTTGCAGTTGTTCTATCATTTTGTTGTAAAGAAGATTGTTTTCTGACTATAGCCCTATACAGATGTGATTAGTTTTACCTGTGGATGTGGGGTAGAGTAATTATTACCTCAGTATGTCAGTCATTTTAATCCCGTCCGAATAGACCAGTCATTTTTCTGTAGTGTGTGCTCCCAATTCAGGAAAGAGCCCTGAGCCTTTTACCTTCTGTAAAACAAGCAGCAAAAATAACCCCAGTCTGAATAGAGGTGTTGGGGAATACTCCGTCATATCCAGGGTTAAGGATTTTTCCGCAGCCTACAGATGTGTTATAAACGTGTGTCCTACTCATTAAATTACTGAAAAATGTTTATAATATCAGTTCTAATAACAGTGTGAAGGCTTAGTGAAGATTTTTGCCATCTCCTCACACATAAGGTTGTTGAGGGATGGAACGTTCTGGGTGTGTGAAGGCAATGTGTGAATCGAGTAGCTACTCAAATCTCTGTTACATTCATTAAGATTTCTTTTCCAGTCCAAATCTACCATAAAGCTTACTGACATTTGTTGGTAAAATGACATAAGCCTAGCTCCCCACTGAAAAAAATAGGGCTTTAGTCAAAAAAAATAAATAAATAAACATCCAAAATGAGCATAGGTTTTGTTCAGACAGCGCCAATAAAATACGGATGAAGTCTTTGCTAAATGAACTAACTCCTGTTCTTCTCTCTCTCTTCTCTTTCTCTGGTGGGAAACCAAAAGCGTGCAAAAGAAAAGAGCAAGACTCCAGCAAGGAAAGGAGCAATACACCAAAGAAATCCCGCCTGGTTTTTACTGACCTCCAGAGGCGAACGCTACTGGCCATCTTCAAAGAGAACAAGCGTCCGTCCAAAGAGATGCAATTGACCATCTCTCAGCAGCTGGGACTGGAATTGAGCACTGTCAGCAACTTCTTCATGAACGCCCGCCGGAGGAGCCTGGACAAATGGATGGACGAGGGCAGTCCCGGCGGAGCCTCGTCCGCCTCCAGCACTTGTACCAAAGTCTGAGTCCCAAAAATATTGTGGAGGCTGGGGGAAGGGGACCTGGGGGCAGCACAGGGAAAGAGAAACACTTGGGTTGGGGTCAAGAAGTCGCTTAGGACACACTGCAAAACTTTGACGTCTTGGTGAAGTGAAAGCATGTTAAGTCTTCTGGGTGTGTAGCATTTCTCATTCTCATTCTGAGAGCGTTGTAAGAAATTTATTAGAATATTCACAGTCCTTCTAAGCATTTCTACTCATTTTAAGTCAATTTATCTTGAGAACAACATCTTGCAGAACTGGCAGATGATGTTTTGTATCATTCAGATACCAAATCAACATCGACTACCAGCTGATCTTGATAAATGCGCTTAAAACACACAGGAAAAGCCTGGAAAGTTGTTAGACTCCTTTTTTAAGAAAAAATAAATAAGTAAAAAAAAAATCAAAGAAGGCAAATATGTTCAGAAAGAAAACGTCTAATCTTGTAATCTTCCTGCAACAACCTCAAAATGACAAGAGAAATATCAACTAGATCTAAGCTGCTTTCACTCGAGGTCATAGTTTGCAGTGCTGAATTAAGCCAGGGTGGGGTTTGTCCGCCAGGGAGTGGGTGGGGGTCAGTCCAACAAAAAAAATCACCAAAATCTTGTGGAGCTGATGGAGGGGGTGGGGCTGCTTACTGGCCAGTCATTGAAGATCAGTCACCAATCATCTGTCATCAAAACATCATAAGAGTACAGAACAGTCATCAGTACACTGCCTAAACCCTGCCGTTAGCTTCTGAACATCTCCGCCACAGATTATTCCACCTTAAGTAATGTACAGTGAGGCTTTATCTGAGTCTGTTTGTAGGCAGTGTTACACACTGTCCCCGTTATTGCATTTTCATTGGTGGAATTTACAAACGGCAATGTTGAGGGGTCCAGCGACCACCCACATCAACTCTTTCAACTCACAACACACTGTATTCCTTTACGTTTACATTGCATGCTAACGGCTAGTGATGTGGACGAACGACAACTTATTCTCAAATTACCGTTAGAGTCAGAAGGTAGCTCTGCTATGGATCACTCAGAAAACAGCTCAGGACTTCACCTAAAATGAGGGACTGTCCTAGACATCGATAAGGTGTCCATCAAAATTGCGCATTGTTGTAGTCAGCTGCGTTGATGTTGTCGCTCTCTCACATCGCTAGCATTTAGGACACAGGCTGCGTCCCAGTTCGGTACTACACACTTAAACTATATGGTGTATACTATGTAGTAACCTTAAAAGTGTGAGTTTTTCAGGCTAGCACACAAAATAATAACATATTACACTATTTGTAACTAACGAGATGTGATGAACTGTTGCTATGACAACGCACGTCATACCAAGCTGCAGCTGCCACTTTTTTTCAAAGTCTGAATCTGAAATATCACCCTCCACACTGCGTAGTGCACAGTGTAGGTCATAACAACGGTTTCTGCAATAAAATAGTCCAGTGTACGTCACATAATTAAACCATTTATATTTGATATAAGCTTCACCTTCCTCTGTTTGATATTTAGTGCACTGTCTGAGTCGTAGTTGTATTAGTTTCATAATCTGTAAACTGCACTATGTAGGGAGTATGGCATTATTTGGACTATGAGACATGAGAAGCTCCTGCTTTTCTGTTTCCTGTTGGATTGCCGTGACCGTCTCCGTCGTTACCGCACTCTAAAATCCACTGGTTCTAAGTGTGCACTGTGGATTTTTAAGAGTACTTCAACTTTTACACTTGTAACTACATCACACACTGCACACTCAAATCAGTATTAAGTGCACAGTTGGGACGCAGCTAAAGTCTTACTGATATTCCAGGGTCCGATAAAGAAATACTTCACAAAACCAAAAGCCTATAGATTAGAAAGATTATTATTATGAGTCAATAATCCCAAAATATCTCCTGAAACTTTACACAGTGCCCTGTTAGTCATCCTCCTGCTGAGAGGTGGAGCTACTTCACCTCTCGATATTTACAGTGGCCTGCTATGGGCAGGGATGCAAGCACAAGTCTGTCATAGTTAAGCAAAGGTAACATTCAGGAAAACACACACATACACAGTTACTGTAATCTCGGCAGTTTTTTATTTCTCTCCTCGAGATGTAAAGTGGTCGGCCAAGTTTGTGAGCACAACTTTGAAGCACATTTCATTTGCAATAGACAAAATAAGGGGCTGGACCATAGAGATCGTTCTTCAATCATTAGAAAACTCAGGATGCCATTTCTATGATGCGACTGAAGAACGTCTACGGCAGCAGTTTCTCTCTCTCTCTCCCTCTCTGTCTCGATCGGTCTCTCATTTTCTCACTCTCATCCACACACACAGACAGCATTCAGAAACCTAACGATGGTCTGATAAGCGAGACGCACATTCATCTCACAATTTCTATCAAATCATTATTGATTTTCGAGCCATTCATTCTATAGCGCATCTGTTTATTACTGTATTTTTTTCCCACCACATCCACCACTAGTTAAGGAGCCAAATGAAAGTGAACTGGCGTTGGCAATCAGGGCCTTTGTAATAGAATAAAAGAGGACAATCTCCTAAGAAATGCCAGTCAGTTTAGCTTTCCCACAGCTTCTCATGTAGAGAAAAGAGATGCGTAGCTCAGTGGAAAGGTGCAAGGCTCATCTGTCCAGGGTTGGACGGGTTGGCAGTGCTTTACATGAAAAAAAAAAAAACTGAGCTGTGTATCTCACTCTCGTCTTTCGGTTGTATCTTGGAAACAAAAACATCCAAAGAGATTTAGTTCAAATAAACTCCACCCACATCAATCCCACCAAGCATCACTTTAACCCTAAGAGCCAGTACTCAGCCCCTCCTCCCGGCTTCACCGAGGCCAAAGGCTTTAATGGATCATTTAAAAAAAAAAAGGACACTTAAGACTTTTTGTATTTATTGACAAATCGAAACCAAAGAAACTTTTTCTGCACCTAACTGTTCTACAAAAAACAAACTGTTCTGAAGAAAAAAATCTGAAAACAAAAAAAAGGAACAGCGACGAACAAACGACGAGGATGAGAACGAAGAAGAAGCAGAAGGAGACAAGGACGAGCGGAGGGACGATGAGGACGAGGCGGACCCTTCTGTTCCGATTCGTCAAAGACTGTGGAAAAGGGAAGCAGAACGAGGCTGAAGGTGTTGGTGTCTCAGTGTGGAAGTGCGGAAGCTGCTTCCTAAGGCCGAAATAATCTCTCTTTTTCTCTCTCTCTCTCTTTCTCTCTCTCTCAAAACAAAAAAAGTTGAAGATTGTCTTTAACGTGTGCCTATGCAGTTTTACACCAAAACGGAAAAAACGAACAACAAGAACCTCATCAGCTACAATACCAAAGATTCCTAACTACACCCGACAGCAGTTCCCTGTTCCCTTCTCCCTCTTCCCTTTGGTTTCCTGCCAAAACAAGCTAACACATGCACGCTGGAGTGTGTACCTGCTTCTACATGTGTGTGTGTGTGTGTGTGTGTGTGTGTGTGTGTGTGCTGGTTTTTAAACAGTGTGTGGTTCTGTCCAAACATGGGAGCTCATGCGATTCAGTCAGCGTCGACCATTCCATTGTTCCCATCCACCGCAGACTACCTCACTCCACCATCGTCTGAGAACGTCTCTGATAAGCTCCGCCCACTTTGGGCGGGGTGTAACTTGGCCAGAGGGTCGACCAAAGATAAACTCATACCTAAACCCACTTCACTCCCAAGCACCATAGCTTCTTTGTCCCGTAAATTTAGACTGACATGGATACCGTACCTTAATGGCTGTGTTCCAATAACCCAGTGAGCTGCCTTGGTCCCTGTTGCCTTCTCAGCCTGCTGCGTAGAATAAACAGCATTTTAAACCAAGTCAAATCGAGTGTTTAACAGGAGGAATTTAAGCAAGCACAAGCTAACATTTCTGCACTCTACAGGCTAACGGAAACCACAGCCTGAGGCTTTAGAGAATCACTGCGGTCCTGGAAGTGTTCTAGGGTAAATACCGTTTGCAGATGAAGACAGCTCCCTAGGTTCTGAGGCTCGCTGAGTGTCCACTCTGCTTTACCCATTTTGACCCATTACAACTTTTATAGCCCTAAGACAGTGGCAACGTGACCCGACGTTCCACCAACTACCAGTCGTTCCAGGATCAGAACCGATAAGAACAAAGAACCCAAAGTATGTTATAGTACAATGTAAATGGAGAAGAATGTTCTAGAACATGATGTACGAGGGATAAAAACAACAGTGCTACTGAAAAGGGGGGGGGGGGTTCTTGAACAGTAGGAATGGGGATTGAATCCTGGGTTCTAGAATGCTGTGGACCTTCTAGAACATTGCAGATAAGAGCAACAATGTTCTAGTAAATGATGTACTGTTGGACAGTATGAATGAGAGTATTTATCTAGAACATCCTGGGCATTCTAGAAAATTGAAGGCAAATGTAGCTAAGCAGGAAATACAGAGTGTTTTATGAGATTGTGAATGAAAGCAGCTATCTAGAACATTATGGACAGTACAAACAGTGTGAATGAGACTGTCCAGAACTGAACCATTTAGGACGTTCTAAATGATATCAGCAGGCTAGAGCATTGGTGGCCTTCTAGAATGTTCTGGGCAGTCAAGAACATTGTGATTGAGAGTAGCATTCAAGAACCCCAAGGGCACTCTAGAATGAGAGTAGCACTCTAGAATGTTTTGGCACATTGTGAATGAAAGAAGCGTTTTAGAACATTCTGGGCATTCTAGAACAGTGTGGTTGAGAGTAGCATTCTAGAACTTTTAAGGCACTCTAGAATGACATCAGTCATTGCTCCCGCTGACAAATCATCAGCTTCCGCCCCTTTCCCCGGCACCGAGAGCCAGGAAGGTGTCCCCGACGACTGAGGGTGAGCTCCCATGTTTGAGAGAGAGCTGTTCAGGGTCCGAGGGGGGGTCAGGAGATCCGAGGCACAACCAAGAAACCGACACAATGTTCTCACTCACAACGGGAGTGTTTCCGAAAGCCACCTGTAACAACAACAACAACCAAGAACCAACAACTACGACAGCAGCCTAAGCCTGTCAAAGGAAACTGCTCAAGTATCGGTCGAATAGCTTTATCTTTCAGTTCTCTCTCTCTCTCTCTCTCTCTCTCTCTCTCTAAAAGCTTCTAGTCCAAAGACTTTCCGCCAGGACACGATGGAGTCCACTTCAACTTCTCACTCGTGTCAGGTCTCGGCAGAAACGAAGGCCAAGTCCGGTACCAAATCCAACCCAAAAGAAAGGATTTTCACGTCACTTCTCTTCAGTACTCGAGAGCTGGTGGTTTGGCCCGAGCTTGCCGCGCCTCTCCTTTGGGTTTCTCCTCTTCTTTTTGCAATATGTGATTATTTATGTAATTTATTTTTTGTTGTAATTGAACTTGATTTAAACTTGCCAAAACTCCCCCGAAACCTTCTCCCTGATTTAGCTTTGCCAAAGTTTACATTGTTCTTATTATTCTTTGCTTCCATCGAGTGTCTGACACTGTCGAGCTTGTTCCTTATTTATTGAAGGCTCTAGATCTGTTCTGCTTTATTTTTTCAATCGTAATTATTATTTAATGCTATTTAATTCGCTGTAATTTTTGGGATTGTTATTTATGGCGTATTGGAGAATGCTGGTGCATCAAAGATGCGGTGCTTAAGCCCCTCCCCCTTTGTTTAATTGTTAATTTATTGCTGGTTAGATTTGGTTTAAAAAGCCACGTTATTTTTTATTTATTATTATTATTATTTTTTTAAATAGCTTTAATTGAAAATGTACTGAAGGTGGTCATTTAAGGTGGTCACTGAAGATGGTCATTTAAGGTGGTCACTGAAGATGATCATTTAAGGTGGTCACTGAAGATGGTCATTTAAGGTGGTCACTGAATGTGGTCATTTAAGGTGGTCACTGAAGATGATCATTTAAGGTGGTCACTGAAGATGGTCACTGCCAGGGCTTTTGATGCCAAATATTTTTTGATTCCTTTTAGTTTTGTTTGTGTGGATTTTCTTTCAAAATGACAACAATCTACTGTTTGATCTTTTCTGAATGAGCATCTGTGATCAATTAACCCTTCTGTTGAGAATGTTCTGCTCCTTGCTCGCCGAGATGGACGATTCATTTCGTCCCGATCTTTATATAGAAGAGGTTTTTTTTTTTTTTTTTAAGAATGATTTTTATTGTTGTTTTTTCCGGACACGGATCGGACAGGGCAACACATTGACAGAGATCAAAGCAGAACTCACCAAAGATAAACGAAGGAAAAAAAAACAAACCAAAAACCGACGGACGCTGAGAGGCCGATTGTTCGTTGCTTCACTTGCAGAAGGACAACAGAGGGTTCCCTTGAAGAAAAAAAAAGGAAAAACTAGCTGCTTCCAGGACTGACTTGTGTGTGTAAAAAAGTCTTTCTATTTCTATAGTGAGAACCAAAGAGGCTACCTCACTGAATTTTCCATTTGTAATTTTAATCGTGTTGATGAAACCAAAGATACCAAAGATTTTTTTCTCTAGTATGGTCTGCGCTTCAACCCCATGCTTTACGTTCCTTAATTTCATTGTCACCCTCTCTATTCTTAAAAAAAAAACTAACAAAAAACATTAACACACCTTCTCCGGAGTCTGGAGTCAGTGACCGAGTGTCGCAGAGGGTCCCTCACTGGTCAGAACGTCAGACAAAACCAAAGCACCCCTGAGGTACTCCGCTTCATCCGCTTTACTCTTTGGACTTCCACCATTTTAGATGTAGTTTCTAGCGTTTGAATTCCAAGCAGCTTCCCAGAACTTATTCTAGGAAAAGCATGGACTCCTGTGACCGAAGGGGGACTCCAAATTCCACATTATTATAAAACACAGTGGTTGAGATGTAAACATAGTCACTCAGAGCGGATCTGACTGTGGAGAAACTTGTGGACTCTATTTCCAGTGGTGGTGAATGGAACCAGACATCTTTAAGTCTACACCACACGTCCAGCATCTTATTCCCCCTGCACCTGAAGAGTCACCTACGTGGCCACCAGAGTTTGCGCATCCCAAATCCTGAGCAGTGCACTAGTGCAATAGTCAAGGCGACCTCCAGTGGCCAAGCAGGTGAACCACAACAACAAAGAGGGCCCATCCGCCACTTTTATGCAAAGAGGATTTCTCAGGCACTGAATGCACGTGTGCTGATGCTGATGCTGTTACAAATCTTTAGTCATGTTCTTCATAGTTTACTGTTAATTAGTTCAAATAAGAACAAGAAATGAATTGTCTAGTGCATCTTTAATGCAATACGTATGGTTTAACCAAGCTCTAGGATTGTCCACATGATCATGATGAAACTTACATTACATTTCCTAGTGAACCTTTAAACAAACTCCTCCCAAGTGTCTCAGACATCAGCAGTGTTTACAGCCACTTCTTGCAATGGCTTACTGTGAGGAGCTTTTAGAGGTGGACGTCTGGTTCCATTCACGACCAGTGTCAACAACTCTGACTCTAGTTTCTCTGGAACGGAGCCTTTCACACCAACAAAACACACCCTCCATCACTGTGTTTACATCTCCACTCTTTAATTATGCAGAGAATTGTTTATAATCAGGTAGAATCCCCCTATAACTTTCTGCTGTGGACTCCTCCAGCTGTAGTCCGGCAGTGTTTTTAGAAACTAGCTCACCTTCGCTGCTTTCTACAAAATTACCCACTCCAGCTTTAACTTAGAAGTTTAATCAATTTAAATTCATAAGGATACATTTAAAGCAGATTTTCACATTGAGTAGCAACATCCAATGGTTTTATTACACAATTCTGGGCTGCATTTCATTTTACAGCGTGCCAAAGTATAAACACTGTCGCAATCCACATGGAACCACTCCCATGAAATCAAAATGTTCAAAAATGACCAAACCAAAGAGACCAGTGAGGTCAACCCTCTGGAGACACCTCGCAGACGTTGCCACAGTCGTGGGGATGCTTCTGGTGGTTCATTTGTGTTTAATTATTCCCTCCTTTTGAAAAAATAATGGAAATGTAAAATGGAAAGAGTCCTGTCAGGAACGACCTGTAACATCTCAGCGAAGCTTTGGATTCAGAAGTGTGCATCATTTCCACCTCAAATACGATACACATGACTTTGTCTCTGCATCTGTGTCGGAGGCAGACCCTTTGTTTACTTCATTTCCAGTCAAACAGCCTTTCAGTACGAGTTCCTCAGGATTCAGCCAGAGGCAGAGTAATCCGCTCGAGTCAGAAGAGAGGAAACACCGGACCCTGGGGTCTCTCACCAGAACCGTCCTACAGAAGAACATGCGATCAAAGGAGCCGCGGGTGTCTCTCTGAACGATGGACTGGCCGCCCCAGAGCCCAGGCCCGGAGAATACAGAAAATGCCAGCAGCTTCTACGACTGAACTGGACACTACTAATAGGGACCTCGTTTGGACCTCATTGAGACAGTAACAGCTTCTACTCTTCAGTGTAGGCTTTAGACTGAATATCTGAACACTGCTGTGAGAATTTGAGTGTTTTCAACTGAAAATGTTTGGACTTACTGTGCTGAAAAAGGAAAATATTCACTTGCACTTCAAGGCCATTTTGACTGGAAATGGATTAAAGGAGGAATGCAGGGATTTATTTTTAGATGCAAAGAACAGGCACACACACACACACACAGTTACTCACAAACACACACCAGTCTCCACATACTCTGTCATGTTTAAAGACTGCTCCATAAGGGGGCGCTAACCCGAGATCACACACTCTTGCTCACATCAAGGAGCTGCACCAAAAGGGGCGCTATTTCTCACATACGACCTCGCTCACGTTTCAGAAGTGCACCAGCAGAGGGTGCTACTCAGCGCTTCGCCTCAGAGACACTGTGTCCCTGTTTAAACCCGGAGACAAAGCACACGTTTAATTGGAGCGCGTTCATTGGATTCTTTTCATTTTTCTGCTTATTTTTTCAAAGACAAAGCCCCGCTCCCCCTCCACTCCAACCCCTCGCAGAGAGCGCTTTTGTTGTAAAGTATGAGATAACCACGGGATGAGTGCCTTGCTTGAACCAAAGCGGAGTTTGACCTCTCTGTTCTTCTGTTCTTTCACTCGTTTACCTCACGGTGCTTTGCAATGCAATCACGCAAAGAACGCCAAACCAGAAGGAGGAAAACAAACGATACCAAAGGATTCTATCTCTTTTCTCTCTCTCTCTCTGTCCTTCACTCAATGGTCACATAGCTTTAAACCCTTAAGGAGAGGTGTAAAAAAAAAAAGAAAAGAAGTCTATATATGTGTGGCATGTCCATAGCGCAGACCGTACTTGTTTTCCTTACCAAAATTTTTCTCAGATATACCTCATAGAGAATAGTGTTTAGGGTAATGTTATTATAGCGTATGTAATAAATTATTCACTTGCTCTGTTTTATTTTTCTTGGGGGTTGATTTGTTTTTTTTTTGGTAACTGTGACTTTACAAGACAAAAAAAAGCTTTATACGTTTTAAGTTGTGATGATGATGATGATGATTATTATTTTGTTTGTAATCGCTGAAGAGGTGCGCTTTACCACAAACAAAAGTTTGTCATCTTTTTAATCTCAGTGTCAGTGCGACTCTGTGTTTGGGTTTATTTCATGCCACAGGGGCTTTTATTCCCCTCGTTTCTCATGACTGTTGATTTCCTGAGGGTGGGCTCATTTGTGAGGATATTATTATTGTTATTTCATTTTAAGAGGGGATTGCTGGAGGTTGCCAGATTGAGCCTTTGAGGTTTACAGATTTCACCCTTCCACTTTCTGTCGTTTTATCTAAGCCAAGTTTATTTTGGATATTATTATTATTATTATTTCCTGTCTTTCTCGTTCTGTGTGAAGGTGTAGCATAACAGTTAGCAGCTGTCATTCCAAACACTGTTGCCCTGATTTTTTATGCATGAGTATATTTACGCTTAGCTAGCAGTGTAATGCATTGTGGGTAAAAGTAAAATCTTTACGTTTCCAGTTCCCATCTCTCAGTTCTGCATGCCAGGCCTTTGGTGGCCTTCGGCTCAGTTGTGTATATATTTGGACCGTGTGGCCTTCCACAGTTAGAGGAAGACTCCAAACAACAGGCTGGTGTTCTTTGGGATTGGGCTGCATTTATCCCCAGTCTAACACACACACACACACACACACACAGCTGCCAGTAAAATTTCATGTACAACTGACCAAAATGTGGATGCACCCGTCATTACACACAAAACACACCTGAAAATACCCACAGTGCACTGCTGTCCAAAAGTCTGAGCTCTCTCCTCTGTGTACACATCAGCACACAGTGAAACATCACAGACCATCAGTTCATGACCTATGCCCCCATTTGAAGTAGAGCAAGGCACTGTGACATGGTAATAACATAGTAATAAATACTCTAAAGTTTGGTTTATAGCAACTATTCGCAAGTTGGCTTGGTTGAGAATTTAAATTGATTAATTATTATTTGTCAAAATTATGCTTCTTCTAAGCTATGTATGAAGCTAATGTTGCTAAAAAACACTGGAAGTGAATAGTCACCAAAGTAGCCTTTATAAAAACATTGATATATTTATTTCAAAACACATCAGTAAGCTTCCCAACTTGTTTTTAAATGTAAAGTTCTGGTCATCCAAGGCCTGGAGTCCTAAGAGAGCACCGTTGGCCTCCGTCTGTCTGTGAGGCTGGGAAGACCCCCTCCCTCTCATCAACACACAGCAGGGTGTCAGCCAGTGTGGGCGTCTGCAGCTGATGTGATGGATCTGGGCAGTCTGCGCTCTCCTCCGGCACGTTGGGCTGCCCGGTGACGTCGCATTAGCAGCAGTGCAAAAAGAGTCGGTGGTTGACATCACATGTCTCGAAGGAATCATGTGTTTGTCCTCACCCTCCTAGTGCTGGTGGCATCAGTTGTGATGGCGGAGTTGAGCTAACGGCTAACAGCTAATGGGTGGAACTGGAGATGACTAAAGACTAGAGACGGAAAAATTCCTAAATCTTACTTTTAAAAACAAGTTTTTGGATCCTGTCAATGGATTTTTGAATAAATATATGAACATTTGACAAGGCTAATTAGGTGACTATTCACCTCCAGTGTTTGTTAGCAACATTAGCTTTGTAGCTCCAGCTCTAAATTGAAGAAGTAGAGTTTGAACTCTGGCTCACAACGGTTTATATTTCTTTCTGTTTATAGCATTTTTGAGTGTTATGGATTTATCTACAGCCTCTTCATTTTTAGTTTTTAAAGCCAATAAAATAGCATCAAATTCTAATCAGTTTTAGATGTGAAGCACTCACTCAGTGTTAGCGACCTGTTTCTCACATACTCTCTCACATTTAGGAACAGCTGCTCCACTAGGGGGTGCTGTGGTGCTTTGTGATTCCAGACTTTTGAACAGCAGCGTGCCTCCGAGAAGCCTCAACCATGACATCACAGAATGAACTGTACGTGACAATCTTTCCTTCTGATGACACTTCATTCTGCTGAGAAACTGTACTCTGAGGCAAGAAGTGCCAGCAAAATTCCCACAAGAGCCACAGCATCTGACAAAACCAGAGGAGTGGGCTTAAACTTCCCTCTCCTTCAACTGGGAAAGGTCTCACCTCTTCACACACTCTCAGATCCTTTCAGGAGAAGGAACCAGTTAAAACCAATGAAATCTAATCCACGTCTCCATCCGAGCTGTAGAAACACGCTAAAGATAAGAGAGGGCACTGGTAAAGATCTGGAAACCCAGCTTTAAGGTGAATTTCTAAGCTGTTGTTTCTTATTGAAACCGATCAGCGCCCCGCGCCAAAGACCAGAACAACTACTCAGTCCTTTTATTTTTTCACTTTCCATTTCACTTTCCTTTTGTGTGTTTGGACACTGGTTGACAACGAGGGACGCGCGTGTTCACATTCGCTTCATGCGTTCAACCACAGACGATGTTCTTCCACAGCACGTTGACCCAAAACTAGAGAACATCACAAAGGCTAATCCCAAAGCTCCTTTTCTGATGAACTGAAGCGTCTCTCGTTTCTCGAAGACTTCCAAAGAATTAACGCTGCCTTGGTTTGAAGGCAAGCAGCAAAATAAACCAAATCCAAATCATGTACTTAATGATTAATGACTGTGTTATTAACCAAAGGAGATGTCTGTCTCTATGACAACAGATTGTATTTTCCTTTTGTTTTTTTTTTAAAAACCTTGGTGTTCCTCACAGATGAAGGATGTTTGTGTATTTTGTTTTTAAATTTCTTGCGTAAACGATGGAAACAAACCAACTGCTGTGCAACTTTTCCAAATGTACACTGTACTTTTGCTGTTATTGTCTTTATTGCGTGGATTTGCAGCCACAATGCAATGATATTAATGCCAGAAAGCGTAAAACCCTTATTTTATATTGCTGTAATAACTTTGTAATTACATACTAATAACACAGGTTATAAACATCACTATGTTTTCATCTGAAACAAGGGAAGACTGCTGCAGTATCCCTTTGTCAGGGTCATAAGGTTATTAAAATGTTATTTCAAAAAATTTACGACGGTAAAGTAACGTACTAGCTGTGCTACTGTAACGCTAACTGTGACAGTAGTTACACTGTTATTACAATAATATTCACGTGTAATTACATAGTTATTAGCAGCCAGGTGAACAGTTGAGTGCTTTGAGACCCCAAACACAAGGCTCCACTTGTTAAAATCTACATAAACACCATATTTTATATGCATTTGTGCCCAAGTAAATATTCAAAGTGTCCCCAAATAAAGGTTTATTAATTGTTATGGAATATTTACACAACTGAGGCGACTTTGATCTGTTGGCATGTTTTTTTAAGTGGTTTTACTGGGTTTTTAAATTTTTCTGGGATTTTTCTTTTTTTCTTTTGTGTGAACAGTGCATTCTGGGTCTGATTTCTTTAAATAAAGTTCAGTGTCTGAACGTCCTACTGCTCCAGGTGGGATCTCCCGTTTAGTCTCTGCGCCTCTCATCTCGGCAATATGAATATTTTTGTGTGTTTGTTTGAATAAGAAATTAAAAAGAGAGAAAAGAAGAAAACGTTGCGGCGGAGAGGAATAAACGCCGTGATGTGTCAGTGTTACATGTTTAAAGGACTGCACACGTACACGAGGACACGCCTTCTCACCCTGGAGCTGTTCATTGTTGTTGTGGATGTATTGGGCACTTTAAAACTCGAGCGGAAAAAGAGGAAGAAAAATGACAACAGCAACTACACCCCCATCCTCCTCCAGACGGTCCTGTTTGTGTCTGTACGGTTTCCCTTTGCTGTTAACCACTTGCCGCTCTCCCATTGCTCAGTGCATTAGTGATTTGTCCTCATCTGGCTTCTGACATCCTTTCCTGTGGTTTCTGTTTTGTTTTTTGTTTCTTTTGGGAGGTGGGGGGGGGGTCTTTCTGGGTTATGTTTCACCTGTGGTACCTCTTGTTTTATTCCCACTATCATCAGATGGTAGTGCTGTATATTCTGCTATTAATATCAAATAAACCGCTTTGATTCATTCACATCGAGCACTCATCGTGCTGCTGTGTTTCATTACTGAGGAATACTGACCCTCACCTAGGCCCCGCCCCCTCGCCAACAGAGCCCAAGGGATGCCACAGCCATCCGTGACAAAACCAACAAAGCTGAGGATTGGCCGAGGGGAGCGTCCTCAGCCCTTTCCCTATTGGACAGTCTTAAATATGGGTCTAAATGATCTGGTTAACTTTATAAATCCTGCTTTGTGGAATAACCACCCCACAGCACACCTTCATATCCTAATAGTCCTCAGTGTGTGTGTGTGTGTGTGTGTGTGTGTGTGTGTGTGTGTGTGTGTGTGCTCTCCTTCAAGCGTGCTGAGCTCTAATGCCACTGTGCTTCTCCATCTAGGGCCATGGGGGTGGGGGTCAGACCGATAAACACTTATGTACCAATAACTACCAAAAGGTGCTACAGTGGGTTCTCTGAACCACGCTGTAGAAGAACCACAATTGGTTCCATAAAGAACTGTGTATGTTAAGGAGATGTGTGAGTGTGGAGACGTTTTTAAAGGTTTAAAAAATAATCTTCACTTGATTTAAAAGGTTCTATATCAATTTTAAAGCCAAACATGGTTCTTTATGGAACCAAAAGTGGTTCTTCTAAGGCATCTCTCAAAGAACCCTGTATTTTTAAGAATGCAACACAATAGGTAGTGGAAGCAGACACAGGGTTAGAGAGTGCCACTGTGGAGCTGCAGGGTCTCGGGGTCCTGGGTTCGAACCCCTGGGTGACATGGGACACTGTCTGCGAGGAGTGAGGTGTGTTCTCCCTCTGTCTGTGTGGGTGTCCTCTGGGTCCCTCTCCCAGTGCAAACAGTGTGTGTGAATCTGTCCACAGGGAGATACTCTGGGAACACACACACACACACACACACACACACACACACTTTATCTTTAAAAAACATCCGTACAAAACCCTAACCTTTTCAGCAATCTTCAAGTGACTTTCCTTTGATTTCTCGATTTCTCTCTTTTTCTCGTCTCTCTCTATCTCTCTCTCAACCCTTCACCCCTCTGTTGCCGGGGTGACCACTGCTCATGTCCTGCTCTTATCTGCTGACATTTGGCTGCCCATTACCTGAGAGAGAGAGAGAGAGATAGAGATGGGCGAGAGAGATAAAGCGTGGCATTAAGAAATATGGCTTTGTTCCAAATCACATGCTTTACCTCTGTCAAGTGCCACACGCGCATCACAACACACACTGCCTGCTCCCTCTGAACACCACACACACTCCACACTGAGCTGAGGAATGGCAACAGCATCCCTCCAAAGCCCACCAAAGAGAGGAGGGGGGGGGGTCTGGAACATGGAGGAAGTGTTTGGATTGATACAAATGATAAATAACAAGTCAATGAAGAGCGCTCTTCCTTTCACCTGTTGAGTGGCTGTTTGTCGAAAGGAAGGCAGTCCTCCTCAAACTCAAAAGGTCGAGTGCCACCTCCGGTCACCACAGGTGAACAGCACTGAGCCGTCTGGAGCGATGGAGCAGCATTTATCTTCTCCAAACTGTCCTCTCTAATGCTTTCAACATCAAATCCTCACAGCAATGTTCTGGCACCAGTAAAGCCTCAGTACAGGTGGGTCCTTAGGGACAGTCTTCATTTTAGAAGAAAGTTGGGGGTCTACAAACTCATGGAGATGCACTGTACAAGTGGGTACCACGCTGAATCCAGGGAGTCAAAATATTCTATTGTTCTCTCTCTCTCTTCATCTGTTTGTCTCTCTCTCTCAGTCTCACCTCTCCCTCTCTTTCTCCAGTCTTCCCTACAGGTCGCATTTCCCCACCTCTTGAGAGTCAACTTCCATTCTTTCATTCCTCTCTCAGTCCATCAGAAGTGCACCATCCCCCATTTCTCTCTCTCTCTCGTTGGAGAAATCAATCGCTCGCCTCTCAATTAGAGGTCACACTGCTCGACGGAGCCGGCGTCCTCGCTTTTCAATTACCAGGAGGCTCCTGCTGGCCCCTGGAGCATATCTCACACACACACACACACACACACACACACACACACACACCTTTGAGGGGTTATTGGGTCCAGGACAACCAATTTCTCTCAGCTTAATCAACAGTAGCTCGGACATGCCACAGGGAGGAGAAGAGAGAGAGAGAGAGAGAGAGAGAGAGACAGAGAAAGAAAGAAAAAAGAAAAGAATGAGAGAGAAAATATAAGAAAAGAGCAGAGGAGACAATAGCGACAGAGCAGAAGAGAGAGAAAGAATACAATGAGCCATAGGGTGGGAGAGAGAGAGAGAAAGAGAGAATAGGAAGAGAGTAAGCTACAGAAGAGAAGAGGAAAAGGAGAGAGAGATGGAATACAACACTGGATTAAAATGTGCTTCCTGTTTTATTGGCCAGCGGCGGAAGACTGATTCTGACTCATATTCAACAAACACAGGACGAACTCACACACTGCCTGCTTCAGAGAAATAAATACCTCACACACCCCCCTCCCCTCATCGTCAGTGGTGTTCAGCCCAAAAATCTAACTCTATAAAGACAGGAGAAATATAACAACAGCATCCCAC
Organism: Hoplias malabaricus; assembly: GCF_029633855.1. Classification (NCBI taxonomy): domain Eukaryota; kingdom Metazoa; phylum Chordata; class Actinopteri; order Characiformes; family Erythrinidae; genus Hoplias; species Hoplias malabaricus. The sequence continues at coordinate 4,599,542 of NC_089814.1, forward strand.
ATCCAGCAGAGAAGCAGACCGCAGTGAACACACCCCAGACCCTGGTATTGCGTTGGTTTTTTAGACACAACTTAAAGCACTTAATCAGCTAAGTTTATCCGTGGAGTCCTCCGGCAGCCAGAAACGAAAAGGCACATGGCGTAATGTGTTAGCTGAGCGTTAAACTCTAGATGGCGCTGCTGAGTTCAGTCTGTCGGGGGGAGTTTCCTCTTGTTTTTGTGCGAGTTGAAGCAGCTGGAGTCCACGAAAAATGTGATTTCTTCATAAAAATGCAAGAAAATCTGATGAACGCAGGCCGGCATGAACACATCTGGGGGAATAAAGCCCCAGCTGTGTCTGGGGGTGGGGGTGGGGGTGGGGGGGTAAGGTAACAAACAGAGATTATGTGAAAAATAAGGAGAAAGAGAAGAGAAGCCTCCAGAGCTGAGAGATGCTTCAAAGCAGACGGTACTTGGAGAAGAGGGAGGCCTCCAATTTCATTCAATAAAATGATCAAGTAAAAACATAAGTGAAGTGAGAGAGAGCGGGTTTGGTTTGGTGTGAAACGCTCAGAATCAGATTTGTTCACAGTGTTGGTGAATGGATCCAGACGTCGGAATCTGAAATGAACAATGAAATCCAAGTGTTTAGCCTTGTTCGTGTGTGCAGGGATGTGTAGGGGACCTCATCGTCATCATCACTGAGAGAGAATAAGATGCTGGAAGTGTGTTGTAGTCGTTGAGACGTCTGGTTCCATTCACCACCACTGTTAAAAATCACAGTTTTCTCTACAATCAACCACTTCACACCAAAACACCCTCCACATCCGTGTTCACAGCTCACACATTGAACTACGTAGAGCGTCTTAATCATTACGGGGCCTCCCCTTTAATGGGTCTTCAGGAGCTGAACAGGAGTCTGATTGGATAAGGTCAGCCTTTGATGTTCTCCTCGGAGCGTGCTGAGTCCAACGGCATTAAAAGTGCATTTACAGAAGCGACTTCGCAAAGTTACGCCTCAACTCAGACCTCATCAGCCGTCTGGTTTGAGCATCTTCGGTCATTTCTCGTCAGCTGTGATCTGGAATGTGACAGAGGTGTGAAAGAGTAGGGACAGAAGGATAGAGGGATGAGGAGTAGAAGAGAGGAACAGAGCAGGTTATAATTTAAGGACTGATGTCGTTTTTGCTTCATTGCACAGACGCAGGCACTCGCAAAAGCCCATAGTCCAGGAAGGCCACATCCATCCGGTCCAGTCCCATCTCCTCCTAAACTCCTCCTGGAAAACGATTGGTTCTAACTATGGTCGACACATCAGCAGCCAATGGGAAAGCCCCACTGCCTCAGACCTGAGGTCAGGGGGTCTGTTAGCGTGAGAAATGGGATTTCAGTTCTGTTCGGAGTTCCAGGTTGTTGTTTTTTTGTTTGTTTATAAATTAGGCAGATGATACTAGGTGTTCCTCACAGAGAGGGGAGGGTCAGAGCTTCTGGTTGGAGAAGAAGGCCTTGGCCGCTCCGCAGGTCGGGTTCACACACATAGGACAGCGCAGCGTCAGCTGCCTAGAGCACGGCTCGTTAGACCTCAGGTGAGACCTGACCAGGTCAGCTAAAGCCTGAGAGAGAGAGAGAGAGAGAGAGAGAGAGAGAGAGCGTGAGAGAGAGAGAGAGAGAGAGAGAGAGAGAGAGAGAGGAGAAATACAAACATAAAATCGGTATCCCTATACAAGTGAAAATTCCTCCTGGAAGCCACCAGTCATTACGAAACTACTATTTAATTATACTGACACCTAGTGGAAGGGTTGCATCTATAATTCTGTAGCAAACATGGCCATCCCACCAGGGGGACCCACTCTATGAAGAAGAAACTGGTTCATTCAGTGAGTACTTTCATTTCATGTAAGTTACACTTTATGAAAAAGAAAAAACGGTATAAAATGATTTTGTTTCGCTTCTAACATCAAGTGCAGAGACTTTAGAATGGCCCCGCCCCCTCGTCTGAGTCTGTCCAATCACAGCGCTGGACCCGTGTTTATGTGAGAGCACGAAGATGAGGTTAAACTCAGCAAAACAGACACAACGAGCGCGGAGAAATAAGAGCACTGAGTAAAAACGGAGAAGAAAGAGAACAGAGTGAAAACGGCTAAAAACCAGAGCTTCTGCTCCTCGCTCCTCACTGCTGTGCGCTCGGGGTCGGGGTGAACAGCGAGCGGCTCATTATCATTTAAAGGAACAGGTGCTGAAAGCGGGCGTTCTGAAGAGGGCTGTTTACACAGGGGGAGAACACTGCTGTGCGCTCGGGGTCAGTGTGAACAGCGAGCGGCTCATTATCGTGAAGGAAATGTCTAACGCGGTGGGCTGTTTCATCATGGAGTTACGATAAATCATGACCTGCTCATATTTTCACTGTTAGCATTATTACAAACATTATCACTGCCATCAGCCTCAGATACAGAGACACGAGCAGGTCTGGGACGGCTGCTGTAATTGGTCCTGTGTGTGTGTGTGTGTGTGTGTGTGTGTGTGTGTGTGTCTGTGTCTGTGCTTCTCTCTACAGCGAACTGAAAGCTGGTGTGATTGATTTCATGGCTCTTTAATAAACCCGGTAGGCTGCCAGTTGCTTTTTATAACCCAGCGATGAGTTCCAGCACAGCTCTGGCCAAAAGGAGGATCACACTATCGACCCTCACTGGAGCCTCTGGCCTTTCTACTCTACTGCTACTGCCCACAACTGACCATTACAGCACACACAGAGAGAGGGAGAAGTTTAAAAGGCTACAGTCCCAGAACTCTTCTGAAAAAGTCACTACCAGCTCCTTAATGAGTCCAGCTCAGTCTCTTCCCCGTCCACTGACCAAACGTTGAGCTTCGGCTCCAAACGAAGGCAGCTCTGCTCTAAAACTGGACTCTGAACATCACAAAGGTACCATATGAGATTCAGACTCTTAATAAACTGCTGAAGGTTGGTCTCATTAGGGCTCCTGAAATCCAAACTCAAATCCAAAACGCCTTGTGAATCGACGAGACACTGTGCAGCGTCCAAAGTAACCCACAGATGTCAGTGTTTCCTCCTTTAAACTCTATAATCTTATTTCAATGTAGTTTCAGTGGATTATGGCCCTTTATTTCAGAACGAGCAGAAAACAGCACGAGGAGCAGCTGAGGTCTCAGTAGTTAGCTGTAAATTTCCAGTTCCACTTTAAATAGTGAATCAATTACATTCTAGCACCTGACGTTAATGCAATATTTAAGGTGGAACTGAAGGTTTGAACAGAACTCTGCAGAATGAGAATCTGAGCTGAGCTCCATGTCACAGAAGAGTGAGGAGAGGGGGGTAATCTCTGAGTGTGGAACTCTTCTGAAGGAGAATGAGGCTCTAAATGTAACTAAAGTCCAGCAGCTCCTCTGATATCACTGCAGACTGGTGCAGAGCTGCTACAGAGCGGCGCTAGTCGCCTGGGAATGAAGCGCTGCTCTGTTTTATTTGTGTTCTGATGAAGTATCAGGGTCTTGAAGAGTCGTAGGGGGAGATTTTAAACACTACGCCCTGTAACTCAGCTCCAAGGAGCGAGAGGACACTCAGGAACAAGGGGTAGGATTCAAAGTAAGAAATGGGATTGGACCATAATTTCAAACCATGATTACTGCTCATTACAGACTGTGAGCTTCCTTCAGCCTCGAAAAATGTTGGCGAACCTGTGCCCTTCTTCACTGTGAACTGCACACAATGAGCAGAAGTTGATTATTAAAGGCCTAAAGACATTGTGCTACTTCCCACAGCTGGCCGTAACAGCACCGCGAGAACATGAAGAAGGAATAGACAGAGACCGTTTCTTAGGGTTCTCTCTTAAAACATCTTCCCCCCTCTCCAAATGATTTCAGAGTCCAGTCTCCCACTCGACCACTGACCACCTCCGCTTCAGCTCAAAACAAAGCCAGGTCTGCTCTAAAACTGGACGCTGAGAAATACTAATGTACCATATGAGCTCAGGGTAGAGCCCAGAGTAAATTCTTATTGGTTCTTTATTGGTGTTTCTTTTATACGGAAAATGACAGCGTAAAAATAAAGGAGAATTCTCACCTTGAAAAATAGAGGGTTTCCGTTGAGAGACTCAGCTCTTCTTATGTTTTCCACCCCACACTGCAAAACACACACACACACACACACACACACACGGTCAAATACAGTGTTACGACCCCAGAACATCATTCAGCAGAGAATGAGAGAGTGAGACAGACAAAGAGAAAGGGGAGAAAGAGAGACAGAGTGAAAGAGGGATAATGAGAGTGGAAGAGAGATAAAAGGAGTGAGAGAACAAAACACAGAAACAGAAAAATGAACATTAAAACAGTGGCAAAAGAAAGACAAATAGACGTGTGTGTGTGTGTGTGTGTGAGAGAGAGAGAAGGAGTGCGTATGGTGGACAGAAATAGACAGATCAATGTTCAGAGTTGGTGTGAGGGACCACCCTCATAGATCTGTGGTCTGTGGGAGTGTGTGTGCGCATGTGTGTGTGTGTTCCCTTCTTAAGGCTCCAGATGGACCAGCCAAACTAACGCCAGCCAGTAAGGAGCCCCTACACACGCACACGCACGGTTCCTTTCTCACCATTTCTCTCAAAGTATCATTTTCCTTCCCGTCTTCATTCTGCACTGCGATGTCTCCTCTGTCTCTCCTCTGTCTGTCTCTCTACCGCTCACCCAAACCAGATCAATCTACACTGTTTGTAGACTCCTCTATAATGAGCTAAAGTCAGTATGCCCAATGCTAAGTGTGAGCCAGAGGGGTATAAACTCCAGCACTGGTCTGGAGGCTGGACTGAGTAGACCCTGCTGCCTCCTTCTGAAAACAAGGGCTTCACTGTGACCCCATCCACACGGATCCCGAAATTTTTAAAAACTGTGAATTTCCTCCCTCCCTTTTTGAAAAGACCAGACAAATACGAAAACGGCTGCATTATCACGCCACTCCAGCAGGGGGCCATAGTATCTCTATAACAGGAAAATCAAAACACTATGACACTTGAGAGACAGTGTCTCAGGTGATTATCCCAAATCACCACATCCTCCTTCTGTAGGGCACTACACACGTCCTGTCTAGTGAGGAGCTGTGTGTGTACAGTGTAGTTTGTGACTGATGTAGTTCACTGTAGAGGGAGAGAGGAGCTGTGTGTGTACAGTGTAGTTTGTGACTGATGTAGTTCACTGTAGAGGGAGCGAGGAGCTGTGTGTGTACAGTGTAGTTTGTGACTGATGTAGTTCACTGTAGAGGGAGCGAGGAGCTGTGTGTGTACAGTGTAGTTTGTGACTGATGTAGTTCACTGTAGAGGGAGCGAGGAGCTGTGTGTGTACAGTGTAGTTTGTGACTGATGTAGTTCACTGTAGAGGGAGCGAGGAGCTGTGTGTGTACAGTGTAGTTTGTGACTGATGTAGTTCACTGTAGAGGGAGTGAGGAGCAGTGCGTGTACAGTGTAGTTTATGACTGATGTAGTTCACCGTAGAGGGAGCGAGGAGCTGTGCGTGTACAGTGTAGTTTGTGACTGATGTAGTTCACCGTAGAGGGAGCGAGGAGCTGTGTGTGTACAGTGTAGTTTGTGACTGATGTAGTTCACCGTAGAGGGAGCGAGGAGCTGTGTGTGTACAGTGTAGTTTGTGACTGATGTAGTTCACCGTAGAGGGAGCGAGGAGCTGTGTGTGTACAGTGTAGTTTGTGACTGATGTAGTTCACCGTAGAGGGAGCGAGGAGCTGTGTGTGTACAGTGTAGTTTGTGACTGATGTAGTTCACCGTAGAGGGAGCGAGGAGCTGTGTGTGTACAGTGTAGTTTGTGACTGATGTAGTTCACCGTAGAGGGAGCGAGGAGCTGTGTGTGTACAGTGTAGTTTGTGACTGATGTAGTTCACCGTAGAGGGAGCGAGGAGCTGTGTGTGTACAGTGTAGTTTGTGACTGATGTAGTTCACCGTAGAGGGAGCGAGGAGCTGTGTGTGTACAGTGTAGTTTGTGACTGATGTAGTTCACCGTAGAGGGAGCGAGGAGCTGTGTGTGTACAGTGTAGTTTGTGACTGATGTAGTTCACCGTAGAGGGAGCGAGGAGCTGTGTGTGTACAGTGTAGTTTGTGACTGATGTAGTTCACCGTAGAGGGAGCGAGGAGCTGTGTGTGTACAGTGTAGTTTGTGACTGATGTAGTTCACCGTAGAGGGAGCGAGGAGCTGTGTGTGTACAGTGTAGTTTGTGACTGATGTAGTTCACCGTAGAGGGAGCGAGGAGCTGTGTGTGTACAGTGTAGTTTGTGACTGATGTAGTTCACCGTAGAGGGAGCGAGGAGCTGTGTGTGTACAGTGTAGTTTGTGACTGATGTAGTTCACCGTAGAGGGAGCGAGGAGCTGTGTGTGTACAGTGTAGTTTGTGACTGATGTAGTTCACCGTAGAGGGAGCGAGGAGCTGTGTGTGTACAGTGTAGTTTGTGACTGATGTAGTTCACCGTAGAGGGAGCGAGGAGCTGTGTGTGTACAGTGTAGTTTGTGACTGATGTAGTTCACCGTAGAGGGAGCGAGGAGCTGTGTGTGTACAGTGTAGTTTGTGACTGATGTAGTTCACCGTAGAGGGAGCGAGGAGCTGTGTGTGTACAGTGTAGTTTGTGACTGATGTAGTTCACCGTAGAGGGAGCGAGGAGCTGTGTGTGTACAGTGTAGTTTGTGACTGATGTAGTTCACCGTAGAGGGAGCGAGGAGCTGTGTGTGTACAGTGTAGTTTGTGACTGATGTAGTTCACCGTAGAGGGAGCGAGGAGCTGTGTGTGTACAGTGTAGTTTGTGACTGATGTAGTTCACCGTAGAGGGAGCGAGGAGCTGTGTGTGTACAGTGTAGTTTGTGACTGATGTAGTTCACCGTAGAGGGAGCGAGGAGCTGTGTGTGTACAGTGTAGTTTGTGACTGATGTAGTTCACCGTAGAGGGAGTGAGGAGCTGTGTGTGTACAGTGTAGTTTGTGACTGATGTAGTTCACTGTAGAGGGAGAGAGGAGCTGCGTGTGTACAGTGTACTTTGTGACTGATGTAGTTCACTGTAGAGGGAGAGAGGAGCTGTGTGTGTACAGTGTAGTTCACTGTAGACGGAGCGAGGAGCTGTGTGTGTACAGTGTAGTTTGTGACTGATGTAGTTCACTGTAGAGGGAGCGAGGAGCTGCGTGTGTACAGTGTAGTTCACTGTAGACGGAGCGAGGAGCTGCGTGTGTACAGTGTAGTTTGTGACTGATGTAGTTCACTGTAGAGGGAGCGAGGAGCTGCGTGTGTACAGTGTAGTTTGTGACTGATGTAGTTCACCGTAGAGGGAGCGAGGAGCTGCGTGTGTACAGTGTACTTTGTGACTGATGTAGTTCACCGTAGAGGGAGCGAGGAGCTGCGTGTGTACAGTGTAGTTTGTGACTGATGTAGTTCACCGTAGAGGGAGCGAGGAGCTGCGTGTGTACAGTGTAGTTTGTGACTGATGTAGTTCACCGTAGAGGGAGCGAGGAGCTGTGTGTGTACAGTGTAGTTTGTGACTGATGTAGTTCACCGTAGAGGGAGCGAGGAGCTGTGTGTGTACAGTGTAGTTTGTGACTGATGTAGTTCACCGTAGAGGGAGCGAGGAGCTGTGTGTGTACAGTGTAGTTTGTGACTGATGTAGTTCACCGTAGAGGGAGCGAGGAGCTGTGTGTGTACAGTGTAGTTTGTGACTGATGTAGTTCACCGTAGAGGGAGCGAGGAGCTGTGTGTGTACAGTGTAGTTTGTGACTGATGTAGTTCACCGTAGAGGGAGCGAGGAGCTGTGTGTGTACAGTGTAGTTTGTGACTGATGTAGTTCACCGTAGAGGGAGCGAGGAGCTGTGTGTGTACAGTGTAGTTTGTGACTGATGTAGTTCACCGTAGAGGGAGCGAGGAGCTGTGTGTGTACAGTGTAGTTTGTGACTGATGTAGTTCACCGTAGAGGGAGCGAGGAGCTGTGTGTGTACAGTGTAGTTTGTGACTGATGTAGTTCACCGTAGAGGGAGCGAGGAGCTGTGTGTGTACAGTGTAGTTTGTGACTGATGTAGTTCACCGTAGAGGGAGCGAGGAGCTGTGTGTGTACAGTGTAGTTTGTGACTGATGTAGTTCACCGTAGAGGGAGCGAGGAGCTGTGTGTGTACAGTGTAGTTTGTGACTGATGTAGTTCACCGTAGAGGGAGCGAGGAGCTGTGTGTGTACAGTGTAGTTTGTGACTGATGTAGTTCACCGTAGAGGGAGCGAGGAGCTGTGTGTGTACAGTGTAGTTTGTGACTGATGTAGTTCACCGTAGAGGGAGCGAGGAGCTGTGTGTGTACAGTGTAGTTTGTGACTGATGTAGTTCACCGTAGAGGGAGCGAGGAGCTGTGTGTGTACAGTGTAGTTTGTGACTGATGTAGTTCACCGTAGAGGGAGCGAGGAGCTGTGTGTGTACAGTGTAGTTTGTGACTGATGTAGTTCACCGTAGAGGGAGCGAGGAGCTGTGTGTGTACAGTGTAGTTTGTGACTGATGTAGTTCACCGTAGAGGGAGCGAGGAGCTGTGTGTGTACAGTGTAGTTTGTGACTGATGTAGTTCACCGTAGAGGGAGCGAGGAGCTGTGTGTGTACAGTGTAGTTTGTGACTGATGTAGTTCACCGTAGAGGGAGCGAGGAGCTGTGTGTGTACAGTGTAGTTTGTGACTGATGTAGTTCACCGTAGAGGGAGCGAGGAGCTGTGTGTGTACAGTGTAGTTTGTGACTGATGTAGTTCACCGTAGAGGGAGCGAGGAGCTGTGTGTGTACAGTGTAGTTTGTGACTGATGTAGTTCACCGTAGAGGGAGCGAGGAGCTGTGTGTGTACAGTGTAGTTTGTGACTGATGTAGTTCACCGTAGAGGGAGCGAGGAGCTGTGTGTGTACAGTGTAGTTTGTGACTGATGTAGTTCACCGTAGAGGGAGCGAGGAGCTGTGTGTGTACAGTGTAGTTTGTGACTGATGTAGTTCACCGTAGAGGGAGCGAGGAGCTGTGTGTGTACAGTGTAGTTTGTGACTGATGTAGTTCACCGTAGAGGGAGCGAGGAGCTGTGTGTGTACAGTGTAGTTTGTGACTGATGTAGTTCACCGTAGAGGGAGCGAGGAGCTGTGTGTGTACAGTGTAGTTTGTGACTGATGTAGTTCACCGTAGAGGGAGCGAGGAGCTGTGTGTGTACAGTGTAGTTTGTGACTGATGTAGTTCACCGTAGAGGGAGCGAGGAGCTGTGTGTGTACAGTGTAGTTTGTGACTGATGTAGTTCACCGTAGAGGGAGCGAGGAGCTGTGTGTGTACAGTGTAGTTTGTGACTGATGTAGTTCACCGTAGAGGGAGCGAGGAGCTGTGTGTGTACAGTGTAGTTTGTGACTGATGTAGTTCACCGTAGAGGGAGCGAGGAGCTGTGTGTGTACAGTGTAGTTTGTGACTGATGTAGTTCACCGTAGAGGGAGCGAGGAGCTGTGTGTGTACAGTGTAGTTTGTGACTGATGTAGTTCACCGTAGAGGGAGCGAGGAGCTGTGTGTGTACAGTGTAGTTTGTGACTGATGTAGTTCACCGTAGAGGGAGCGAGGAGCTGTGTGTGTACAGTGTAGTTTGTGACTGATGTAGTTCACCGTAGAGGGAGCGAGGAGCTGTGTGTGTACAGTGTAGTTTGTGACTGATGTAGTTCACCGTAGAGGGAGCGAGGAGCTGTGTGTGTACAGTGTAGTTTGTGACTGATGTAGTTCACCGTAGAGGGAGCGAGGAGCTGTGTGTGTACAGTGTAGTTTGTGACTGATGTAGTTCACCGTAGAGGGAGCGAGGAGCTGTGTGTGTACAGTGTAGTTTGTGACTGATGTAGTTCACCGTAGAGGGAGCGAGGAGCTGTGTGTGTACAGTGTAGTTTGTGACTGATGTAGTTCACCGTAGAGGGAGCGAGGAGCTGTGTGTGTACAGTGTAGTTTGTGACTGATGTAGTTCACCGTAGAGGGAGCGAGGAGCTGTGTGTGTACAGTGTAGTTTGTGACTGATGTAGTTCACCGTAGAGGGAGCGAGGAGCTGTGTGTGTACAGTGTAGTTTGTGACTGATGTAGTTCACCGTAGAGGGAGCGAGGAGCTGTGTGTGTACAGTGTAGTTTGTGACTGATGTAGTTCACCGTAGAGGGAGCGAGGAGCTGTGTGTGTACAGTGTAGTTTGTGACTGATGTAGTTCACCGTAGAGGGAGCGAGGAGCTGTGTGTGTACAGTGTAGTTTGTGACTGATGTAGTTCACCGTAGAGGGAGCGAGGAGCTGTGTGTGTACAGTGTAGTTTGTGACTGATGTAGTTCACCGTAGAGGGAGCGAGGAGCTGTGTGTGTACAGTGTAGTTTGTGACTGATGTAGTTCACCGTAGAGGGAGCGAGGAGCTGTGTGTGTACAGTGTAGTTTGTGACTGATGTAGTTCACCGTAGAGGGAGCGAGGAGCTGTGTGTGTACAGTGTAGTTTGTGACTGATGTAGTTCACCGTAGAGGGAGCGAGGAGCTGTGTGTGTACAGTGTAGTTTGTGACTGATGTAGTTCACCGTAGAGGGAGCGAGGAGCTGTGTGTGTACAGTGTAGTTTGTGACTGATGTAGTTCACCGTAGAGGGAGCGAGGAGCTGTGTGTGTACAGTGTAGTTTGTGACTGATGTAGTTCACTGTAGAGGGAGCGAGGAGCTGTGTGTGTACAGTGTAGTTTGTGACTGATGTAGTTCACTGTAGAGGGAGCGAGGAGCTGTGTGTGTACAGTGTAGTTTGTGACTGATGTAGTTCACTGTAGAGGGAGCGAGGAGCTGTGTGTGTACAGTGTAGTTTGTGACTGATGTAGTTCACTGTAGAAAGAGCGAGGAGCTGTGTGTGTACAGTGTAGTTTGTGACTGATGTAGTTCACTGTAGAGAGAGCGAGGAGCTGTGTGTGTACAGTGTAGTTTATAACTGATGTAGTTCACTGTAGAGGGAGCGAGGAGCTGTGTGTGTACAGTGTAGTTTGTGACTGATGTAGTTCACTGTAGAGAGAGCGAGGAGCTGTGTGTGTACAGTGTAGTTTGTGACTGATGTAGTTCACTGTAGAGGGAGCGAGGAGCTGTGTGTGTACAGTGTAGTTTGTGACTGATGTAGTTCACTGTAGAGGGAGCGAGGAGCTGTGTGTGTACAGTGTAGTTTGTGACTGATGTAGTTCACTGTAGAGGGAGCGAGGAGCTGTGTGTGTACAGTGTAGTTTGTGACTGATGTAGTTCACTGTAGAGAGAGCAAGGAGCTGTGTGTGTACAGTGTAGTTTGTGACTGATGTAGTTCACTGTAGAGAGAGCGAGGAGCTGTGTGTGTACAGTGTAGTTTGTGACTGATGTAGTTCACTGTAGAGAGAGCGAGGAGCTGTGTGTGTACAGGGGCGTTGAAGTCTGGCGGCCACAGAGACGTACCTCTTCTCCGAGGATCTTTGAGTACTCAATGTCGAGTTCATGCAGTGTCTCGATGTGGTCACTGGTGAAGGCGATGGGGACCAACAGCAGGTTCTTCTTCCCTCTCTGACACAAACCTTTAATCACCTCGTCGGTCTGAGGCCCCAGCCATGCCATAGGACCCACCTGGACAAGAACGCACAGTGGGGAGAGAAAGAGAGCTGAGAATGAGTGAACGTAAACAAAGGTTGTGTCGTTTGTCCGACACTAGCCCGTCACAGTGGACTGTTTAAACAGTTAATAGCATCATAACTGCACTCATTTAGTTTTATTCCTTTGAATTTATTAAAAGACCAGTCACACTGCCAAATCTAACAGAACAGGACAGCACTCTAGTAACAAATATTTGATTATAAATTAATATAAACTGTAAAAATAAAAATAAAAATAAAAAAAAATAAAAAAGCTCATTGTGTGTCTCTTATGTCTATAACTGGTGCAGCACATTGGTGCAGCAGGTAGTGTCTCTGTCACACAGCTCCAGGGTCCTGGAGGATGTGGGTTTGAGGACCGCTCCGGATGACTGTCTGTGAGGAGTGTGGTGTGTTCTCCCTGTGTCTGCGTGGGTTTCCTCCGGGTGACTGTCTGTGAGGAGTGTGGTGTGTTCTCCCTGTGTCTGCGTGGGTTTCCTCCGGGTGACTGTCTGTGAGGAGTGTGGTGTGTTCTCCCTGTGTCTGCGTGGGTTTCCTCCGGGTGACTGTCTGTGAGGAGTGTGGTGTGTTCTCCCTGTGTCTGCGTGGGTTTCCTCCGGGTGACTGTCTGTGAGGAGTGTGGTGTGTTCTCCCTGTGTCTGCGTGGGTTTCCTCCGGGTGACTGTCTGTGAGGAGTGTGGTGTGTTCTCCCTGTGTCTGCGTGGGTTTCCTCCGGGTGACTGTCTGTGAGGAGTGTGGTGTGTTCTCCCTGTGTCTGCGTGGGTTTCCTCCGGGTGACTGTCTGTGAGGAGTGTGGTGTGTTCTCCCTGTGTCTGCGTGGGTTTCCTCCGGGTGACTGTCTGTGAGGAGTGTGGTGTGTTCTCCCTGTGTCTGCGTGGGTTTCCTCCGGGTGACTGTCTGTGAGGAGTGTGGTGTGTTCTCCCTGTGTCTGCGTGGGTTTCCTCCGGGTGACTGTCTGTGAGGAGTGTGGTGTGTTCTCCCTGTGTCTGCGTGGGTTTCCTCCGGGTGACTGTCTGTGAGGAGTGTGGTGTGTTCTCCCTGTGTCTGCGTGGGTTTCCTCCGGGTGACTGTCTGTGAGGAGTGTGGTGTGTTCTCCCTGTGTCTGCGTGGGTTTCCTCCGGGTGACTGTCTGTGAGGAGTGTGGTGTGTTCTCCCTGTGTCTGCGTGGGTTTCCTCCGGGTGACTGTCTGTGAGGAGTGTGGTGTGTTCTCCCTGTGTCTGCGTGGGTTTCCTCCGGGTGACTGTCTGTGAGGAGTGTGGTGTGTTCTCCCTGTGTCTGCGTGGGTTTCCTCCGGGTCACTGTCTGTGAGGAGTGTGGTGTGTTCTCCCTGTGTCTGCGTGGGTTTCCTCCGGGTCACTGTCTGTGAGGAGTGTGGTGTGTTCTCCCTGTGTCTGCGTGGGTTTCCTCCGGGTGACTGTCTGTGAGGAGTGTGGTGTGTTCTCCCTGTGTCTGCGTGGGTTTCCTCCGGGTGACTGTCTGTGAGGAGTGTGGTGTGTTCTCCCTGTGTCTGCGTGGGTTTCCTCCGGGTGACTGTCTGTGAGTAGTGTGGTGTGTTCTCCCTGTGTCTGCGTGGGTTTCCTCCGGGTGACTGTCTGTGAGGAGTGTGGTGTGTTCTCCCTGTGTCTGCGTGGGTTTCCTCCGGGTGACTGTCTGTGAGGAGTGTGGTGTGTTCTCCCTGTGTCTGCGAGGGTTTCCTCCGGGTGACTGTCTGTGTGGAGTGTTCTCCCTGTGTCTGTGTGGGTTTCCTCCGGGTGACTGTCTGTGAGGAGTGTGGTGTGTTCTCCCTGTGTCTGCGTGGGTTTCCTCCGGGTGACTGTCTGTGAGGAGTGTGGTGTGTTCTCCCTGTGTCTGCGTGGGTTTCCTCCGGGTGACTGTCTGTGAGGAGTGTGGTGTGTTCTCCCTGTGTCTGCGTGGGTTTCCTCCGGGTGACTCTCTGTGAGGAGTGTGGTGTGTTCTCCCTGTGTCTGCGTGGGTTTCCTCCGGGTGACTCTCTGTGAGGAGTGTGGTGTGTTCTCCCTGTGTCTGCGTGGGTTTCCTCCGGGTGACTCTCTGTGAGGAGTGTGGTGTGTTCTCCCTGTGTCTACGTGGGTTTCCTCCGGGTGACTGTCTGTGAGGAGTGTGGTGTGTTCTCCCTGTGTCTGCGTGGGTTTCCTCCGGGTGACTGTCTGTGAGGAGTGTGGTGTGTTCTCCCTGTGTCTGCGTGGGTTTCCTCCGGGTGACTGTCTGTGAGGAGTGTGGTGTGTTCTCCCTGTGTCTGCGTGGGTTTCCTCCGGGTGACTGTCTGTGAGTAGTGTGGTGTGTTCTCCCTGTGTCTGCGTGGGTTTCCTCCGGGTGACTGTCTGTGAGGAGTGTGGTGTGTTCTCCCTGTGTCTGCGTGGGTTTCCTCCGGGTGACTGTCTGTGAGGAGTGTGGTGTGTTCTCCCTGTGTCTGCGTGGGTTTCCTCCGGGTGACTGTCTGTGAGGAGTGTGGTGTGTTCTCCCTGTGTCTGCGAGGGTTTCCTCCGGGTGACTGTCTGTGAGGAGTGTGGTGTGTTCTCCCTGTGTCTGCGTGGGTTTCCTCCGGGTGACTGTCTGTGAGGAGTGTGGTGTGTTCTCCCTGTGTCTGCGTGGGTTTCCTCCGGGTGACTGTCTGTGAGGAGTGTGGTGTGTTCTCCCTGTGTCTGCGTGGGTTTCTTCCGGGTGACTGTCTGTGAGGGGTGTGGTGTGTTCTCCCTGTGTCTGCGTGGGTTTCCTCCGGGTGACTGTCTGTGAGGAGTGTGGTGTGTTCTCCCTGTGTCTGCGTGGGTTTCCTCCGGGTGACTGTCTGTGAGGAGTGTGGTGTGTTCTTCCTGTGTCTGCGTGGGTTTCCTCCGGGTGACTCTCTGTGAGGAGTGTGGTGTGTTCTCCCTGTGTCTGGGTGGGTTTCCTCCGGGTGACTCTCTGTGAGGAGTGTGGTGTGTTCTCCCTGTGTCTGCGTGGGTTTTCTTCTACTCTCCAAAAACACATGTTCGTAAGTGGATTGGCGACTCAAAAGTGTCCGTAGATGTGAGTGTGTGTGTCGCCCTGAGAAAAACTGGCGCTCTCTCCAGTGTGCGTTCCCGCCTTGCGCCCAATGGTTCTAGGGTGACTCTGAACTGAATAAGCACTGACAGACAATGAATGAATAAATGAGTGATGTAATTAAATGAAATACGTTTACTGTGATTTTGATAAAATGAAAGAGTTTCCACCAGAGGATTTAAACAGCAGTGTTTGGAATAAATCCAAACAGCTGTTTTGTATCAAACAGCAAAAAGTAAGCTGTGACATGATGTGCTCCATCCACATCGTGATGGCGAAGCTGAAATGATATACTGCGATGCCCCAGCAGTAGTTTATTCCTAGGTTTATAATCTCAGACCTGAATGCTGTACAGCAACATGCTCTTGGTGCACTTACAAAGAACTACCACAAGATGGCAGTATGACTCTATTTATGCATTTAACAGCACACGCTCATTCAGATGAGACAGATTCTGACTAAACACAACAGACACTGCTCTGAGAAACCTGGAGGAACACAATTTCAACTCTACTTTAAACTTCACAAGATATTCCTAAGCACTAAGTGAAGAGGAAATATTTATTCTGAGCACGTCAGACACTTTTGTATGGGTCTGTTCACGGATGATTAATGGTTTTGTCCTGACAGCTTCATTTCTATTCAGTTCTGAAAGTTACCTTCGACTGCCAGACGAGGCGGTAGGGATTACAGTGTCCTAATCTCTCCATCACTCTCTGAACTGTAGCTCCAACCTCCTGAGGGTACGGATCCCCTCTGTTCACCACCTACACACACACACACATTCAGACAGCACATTACTGGACATCACTGAGAGCACCACACACTCTATATGTCCAAAAGTATCCAATGAGTGAAATGAATGAACTCTGCACTGTGCACAGAGCTTGTGTAGTCCTTACAGTTAAAGCACTGCCAACAGAGAGAGACGCACTAGAGCCCAAGGTCACCATGTCCGATCACGGTGTGGGTTAGAGGGGAATAAGCCCCCATCACACTGGGCTGTGGAGCAGTGGAACTGTGTTCTGTAGCGTGATGGAGCTCCATCCAATGCCTCAGCGTTGGAGAGTGTTTTGTGATTGAGGACTAATTATCAGTTTAACATCGGTTTGCTAATGTTTATATGGTTTAATACAATCAAATCTTCACCAAAATATTCCAATCTACTTTTGCACTTTCCTTAAAAAAAGTGTAGCAAAGGGGAAGCAAACACCCGATAAATATCCTTCATTATAGAAGAGAAGCCGTATGTGTGGGTGTCATCAAAGACTACGGCCATAACAGGTACATACAAGTACTCACCGACATGGGGAGCGAGTGAGCGGAGAACAGGATCACCACGTCATCTCTCTTCTCCGCAGGAAACTTCTCCAACTCATTACGCACATGCTCAGCAAAACACTACACACAGACAGAGAGAGAGAGAGAGAGAGAGAGAGAGAGAGAGAGAAAATGAAATGTATGTTACTCAGATGAAGTTTAGTTGACTGTCGTTTCATGTGAAATCTGAACAGCTTCAGGAATGAAATTAATTTATTCATTCATTGTCTGTAACTCTTATCCAGTTCAGGGTCGTGGTGGGTCCGGAGCCTACCCAGAATCACTGGGCGCAAGGCAAGAACACACCCAGGAGGGGGCGCCTGTCCTTCACAGGGCGACACACACACTCACTCACACCTACGGACACTTTTGAGTTGCCAATCCTCCTCCCAACGTGTGTTTTTGGACTGTGGGAGGAAACCGGAGCACACGGAGGAAACCCACGCGGACACAGAGAGAACACACCACACTCCTCACAGACAGTCACCCGGAGGAAACCCACGCAGACACAGGGAGAACACACCACACTCCTCACAGACAGTCACCCGGAGGAAACCCACACAGACACAGAGAGAACACACCACACTCCTTACAGACAGTCACTCGGAGGAAACCCACGCAGACTCAGGGAGAACACACCACACTCCTCACAGACAGTCACCCGGAGGAAACCCACGCAGACACAGGGAGAACACACCACACTCCTCACAGACAGTCACCCGGAGGAAACCCACGCAGACTCAGGGAGAACACACCACACTCCTCACAGACAGTCACCCGGAGGAAACCCACGCAGACACAGGGAGAACACACCACACTCCTCACAGACAGTCACCCGGAGGAAACCCACACAGACACAGAGAGAACACACCACACTCCTTACAGACAGTCACCCGGAGGAAACCCACGCAGACACAGGGAGAACACACCACACTCCTCACAGACAGTCACCCGGAGGAAACCCACGCAGACACAGGGAGAACACACCACACTCCTCACAGACAGTCACCCGGAGGAAACCCATGCAGACACAGAGAGAACACACCACACTCCTCACAGTCACCCGGAGGAAACCCACGCAGACACAGGGAGAACACACCACACTCCTCACAGACAGTCACCCGGAGGAAACCCATGCAGACACAGAGAGAACACACCACACTCCTCACAGACAGTCACCCGGAGGAAACCCACGCAGACACAGGGAGAACACGCCACACTCCTCACAGACAGTCACCCGGAGCGGGACTCGAACTCAAGGTCCCTGGCACTGTGACAGAGACACTACCTGCTGCTCCACTGTGCCGCCCTAAAACATTATTCCAATACAGCCCTAATATATTTCTAATTTAAATAATGGTTTCAGGTTGCCTCAGCTACTCTGGCACTGGCCCGAATCAAAGACTGCCTCCTTCACGTCATGCCGCCAAAGCAGACTTGCGATAGTGAGAGACTGGCAATGCGAGACTAGGTTGTAGGTGACTTGGACTGTACACACACTAACACACAACATCAGTGCCTGCAGCGCTGAGAATGATCCACCTCCCACGTCATACTCTGTGCTTGTAGAAGTACAAAGTGCCCCTGTCTGGTTAGTGGTGTGTGCAGAACCAAGGAGGTGGGGACAGGGGAACTCTACTTAAGCTTTTCTATACTTTTTGTGTGTGTTGTTCCAAAGCAAATGAGCAGTTTCTCCTCTAACAGCACCTGTACGGGCTATTTTTACTCAGCCCCTCTCTAATGCTCCACTAAAAACACAGTTTAGCACATAATGGAGCTTAACAGAAAAAAAAAAAAAACACACTCGTTCTTCTTCTGTTACTATGACGACTGTTAAACCCATGCTCGGAAAACAGGCTCGGCCCTGATTTCTGTCAAAGAAAAAAAAGAGTTTTTATGCAGGAAAATCTGAGTGTGTTTAGGGGCTAAATATTCATTCATTCATTCATTCATCTGTAACCTCTTTTCCAATCCAGGGTCGCGGTGGGTCCGGAGCCTACCCAGAATCACTGGGCGCAAGGCATGAAACAATATAAATATAAGAGATATTAAAAATAACATTCACTCATTCATTTCCTTTAAGTGCTTCATCCTTTTCTGGGTCGTAGTGTTCACACTCCTCCACTCACAGCAGGGCTTTAGAGGCTGAACGCACTGGAGGGGAGGTGTGTAAACATATTGTTAAATCTGATTGGTTCTGTGATGTCACGTTTGGCAAAAGTAACCCCGCCCACTTCAGACCTCAAACACACAGACCATGGTCAGAAGATAAAGATGAAAACGAGTTTAAATTCTGTATAATTTGGTGGTTGAGATGTTGAAGATGGTGATGGAGACACACTTAATAAACCACAATGTTGTTGTTTACATTGCACCAACTGAATTATACAGAAATTAGTGCAGTTCCCCTTTAAAAACAGCTTGGATCCTGCACTCCTGGACGCTACTGTGGAGAACAGAACGCAGTTTGGTCATGTCACGTTCACATGGTGTTAATCTGCAGAGCAACTAACAGGTGGCAATTCACTGAACTGGTCTTTTAACGCCCACCACTTTGGCTAAAACATGCTGACAGAAACACCACCTGCTGTTTTCCCAAGGCCTCAGTCAGGACCCCTCACTGTCTCCACAGCAACTGACAGCACTCTGAATGCAGAAGTAGAGGTCTCAGGAGGACATCGTTTGCAATATTCAAACTACCACATCTCTCCAGAACTTAATGACACTTAATGCTAGAAGCAGAACTTCAACAAGGCCCCATTCGGTCAGGATTAAAATTCCTTGGGGTCCTGACAGGGTACACACTGTTGCCCCTGGTGTCTGCAGGTCAGTCTGTATATTATTTCTGAAGTAAAGGCTAGTTCTTAAGCCACCATTCGTCATTGCCATCTTCCATCAGTTTCTCTCTCAGTCTTGTACCACTTTCACACACAAACTCACATGCGCTCACTTTGGACTTTATTCTTTCACTGCCCTTGTAAAGATACCAGGTAAAGTCCGGGACGAATGTTGCGGGAGTTTTGCTTTTACACATACAGCACCTCCAGGTAAAGCCCAGATCATTTCAGTGTTACTGTACATGTCTGAAAGGGGCTTGATAGTAATATAGTAGTCGTCCCTCGCCACTTCACGCTTCAGCTTTTGCAGCTTCAGTGCATCGCGGGTTTTTATAAAATATAAATGGGAAAAATAAATCGCGGATTTTCGCTATTTTTCTGGTTTTCTTCGGAACTCGATCGGCAGAAAATATATATATTTGATGAATTTTTACATGAAAGAAAATCCCAAAATGTACAAAAATATATTAAAAATATTAATTCTAACAATAAAATAATGTTGTAAATCATAAAATATTCCGAATTACAGTAAACGAATGGTTATTAGGGGAATGGGAAAGGTTTATGTGGCGTAAAGGGGTGGGGGAGGGTTTATAAAGCCATAGAATAGTGTATAAATACTTACATAAATATAGTGTCCCTACTTCACGGATTTTCGTTTATCGCAGGTGGTCGCGAAACAAAACACTGTAATATATATATATATATATATTTTTTTTTTTTTAAAGCAACATTAGGTAGTAATTAAACCAGAAAATTACAGCTCCAAAGTCACTGTGACAGTTCACTGAGCTGTAATAAGGGAAACAGAGCCTCTGTCACTGCAACTTCATGCACTGCACTGCACCTCCCATTTAGCCCCAGAGGCTTGTTACACACATCCAGAGCGGCTTCACTTAAGGCAGAGGAGTTCGAAATATTCACAGCTCAGGGGCCACAGTAAGGGTCACTGCCTAGGGTTTAAGTCCCTCTGCTCTCCTACAAACATCATTTAACAACATTCAATCTCCCAATAGTCAAATGATGTGTGCACCTGAGTCCAGATCAGTGGTGGGGAACTGAGAGGATGTCTCACCTCAATGAGAAGCGGATGGGTGGGCCACCTGTCAATCACACTCCAGCGCATCTTAGGTCTTGTACCAGTGTTGCTGTAGTATCTGTAGATGGCGTTTAAACTGCTGCCTGTAAATGCACAGAAAAAACATAGAGACTTTTATTATTTAATTAGACTCAATATATTAAAGGGCGGCACAGTGGTGCAGGAGGTAGTGTCGCATCACACAGCTCCAGGGACCTGGATGTTGTGGGTTCGAGACCCGTTCCGGGTGACTGTCTGTGAGGAGTGTGGTGTGTTCTCCCTGTGTCTGCGTGGGTTTCCTCCGGGTGACTGTCTGTGAGGAGTGTGGTGTGTTCTCTCCGTGTCCGCGTGGGTTTCCTCCGGGTGACTGTCTGTGAGGAGTGTGGTGTGTTCTCCCCGTGTCCGTGTGGGTTTCCACGGGTGACTGTCTGTGAGGAGTGTGGTGTGTTCTCCCTGTGTCTGCGTGGGTTTCCTCTGGGTGACTGTCTGTGAGGAGTGTGGTGTGTTCTCTCTGTGTCCGCGTGGGTTTCCTCCGGGTGACTGTCTGTGAGGAGTGTGGTGTGTTCTCCCCGTGTCCGCGTGGGTTTCCACGGGTGACTGTCTGTGAGGAGTGTGGTGTGTTCTCCCTGTGTCTGCGTGGGTTTCCTCCGGGTGACTGTCTGTGAGGAGTGTGGTGTGTTCTCTCCGTGTCCGCGTGGGTTTCCTCCGGGTGACTGTCTGTGAGGAGTGTGGTGTGTTCTCTCCGTGTCCACGTGGGTTTCCTCCGGGTGACTGTCTGTGAGGAGTGTGGTGTGTTCTCCCCGTGTCCGCGTGGGTTTCCACGGGTGGCTGTCTGTGAGGAGTGTGGTGTGTTCTCCCCGTGTCCGCGTGGGTTTCCTCCGGGTGACTGTCTGTGAGGAGTGTGGTGTGTTCTCCCCGTGTCCGCGTGGGTTTCCACGGGTGACTGTCTGTGAGGAGTGTGGTGTGTTCTCCCTGTGTCCGCGTGGGTTTCCTCCGGGTGACTGTCTGTGAGGAGTGTGGTGTGTTCTCCCCGTGTCCGCGTGGGTTTCCTCCGGGTGACTGTCTGTGAGGAGTGTGGTGTGTTCTCCCCGTGTCCGCGTGGGTTTCCTCCGGGTGACTGTCTGTGAGGAGTGTGGTGAGCAGTCCCTAGAGTACCAGTCCAGAGAATGGTGATCATACAGAGATAATTGGTGTTTGCATTTCTGTGCTCTTCCACAGCCCAATGCTGGTGGGCTTTATACTCTGCTAGCCCATGCATTGCATGTTGTATGGTGGCACAGCAGGTTGTGTCACTGGCACACAGCTGCAGGGTCGCATCGTGTTGTTCTATTTCCGGTTGCTCCTGGAAGGGGGCGCCACAGCGGGTCAGCGCCATCCCAGCACAGGTTTTACATTGGATGCTCTTCCTTATGCAAACTTCCCGTTTAACCTGGCCCTGGGAGAGTCACTAGGAGCGCACAAGCTCCATCTCAGCAGCTGGGCAGTGGACCAAAGGAGAGCACAGTGAACTCAAAGACAGTGACCCGATGTGAGATTGGAACCCAGGCCCCCCATGGCCCTGGAGCTGTGCAACACTCAACACTTTCTCAGCTCTTCAGTGTATTACACAGATTCCCCTTCACTAACAGCAGGACACCGAATGACTTCCACACTCTGTGGTGGAAGCAGGCTCCTGCTGAGCTGTGGATTGCTGTTACAGAGCGAATCAGAGGTTGTGTCACAGAGTTATTGTGTTGTGATAAGAGCTTGACCTGGAGCTCCAGTATCCACTGTGGAGGTCATACTGAACTCACAGATCCACAATTACATCCACAATTACGTCACATATAATCTTTAGAATCACAGCTACAATGATGTTTGCCCCTTCAGTGGCCTGATTTCATGTTACAAGGATTAACAGCACAAAAGTGCTTGGATCTGGAGCCCGCCATTCCACACACTGTGAAACAAGACCCCCCCCCCATTTTGCACTGTGTGTGTGTGTGTGTGTGTGTGTATACCTGTTGTAGAGCAGCTGTACTGAGGATACTGTGTAAAAGCTACAGCTCTCTCCACTCCGTCCTTCTCCATCTCCCCGATGGCCTCCTCTGTCAGCGGGTGGACGTAACGGAAGCCGATGTAGAACTTGTGTGGAGCTGTGTGGGGAGAACAACAGGAAAGCATTCAAAGCTCATGAACATTTATACTCCCTCGTGTGAACAGCACTCTACTCCGGAAATAAAAGTGGTGTCGTCTTTGCTTGAGATTCAAAGAAAAAGCTAAGCATTTTGACAGAAGTTCTCACTGTCAGCTGTGTGGTGTTAGTCCTGGGCAGTGTCCAGAGTCCAGCCCCAGGGACAGTGTCTTCCTGTAATTTAATGTGTGTTGATAACACAGCGTGGTATAAACCATTCTTTATAATCACAATCAAATGTTGAGCATCTCTCTTTTGTTCACTTTTTTGGGGGTTTGGGGTGAGTTTTATCCTATTTTCTCCCCACTTTTAGGGCAAATATCAATTCACTCCTTACCCCACCCCTCTGTTTTGCCTGGGGTGAGGGGTCTCAGTTTTTGTAGGTAAATCAACATAAAAACATTTTACTCAGAGTAATTTTGGAGCATTTCTATTGGTCCATCCTTCATGCAATTTTCACACAGTGAGGAGGACAGCTGCTGTGGTCAAATATGACAAAAATGGAGAAACATGTTTTTAACTGGACAACAACAGTATTTGAGACAAAATATAAGTTAATATAATTAATAAATAAAAATAATATAATGAATAAATATTTTAAAAGAGCGGCACAGTGGAGCAGCAGGTAGTGTCTCTGTCACAGCTCCAGGGTCCTGGAGGTTGTGGGTTTGAGTCCCGCTCTGGGTGACTGTCTGTGAGGAGTGTGGTGTGTTCTCTCTGTGTCTGCGTGGGTTTCCTCTGGGTGACTGTCTGTGAGGAGTGTGGTGTGTTCTCTCTGTGTCTGCGTGGGTTTCCTCCGGGTGACTGTCTGTGAGGAGTCTGGTGTGTTCTCTCTGTATCTGCGTGGGTTTCCCCTGGGTGACTGTCTGTGAGGAGTGTGGTGTGTTCTCCCTGTGTCTGTGTGGGTTTCCTCCGGGTGACTGTCTGTGAGGAGTCTGGTGTGTTCTCTCTGTGTCTGCGTGGGTTTCCTCTGGGTGACTGTCTGTGAGGAGTGTGGTGTGTTCTCTCTGTGTCTGCGTGGGTTTCCTCTGGGTGACTGTCTGTGAGGAGTGTGGTGTGTTCTCCCTGTGTCTGTGTGGGTTTCCTCCGGGTGACTGTCTGTGAGGAGTCTGGTGTGTTCTCTCTGTGTCTGCGTGGGTTTCCTCCGGGTGCTCCGGTTTCCTCCCATGCTCCAAAAGCACACGTTGGTAGGTGGATTTGACACGCAAAAGCGTCCGTAGGTGCGAGTGTGTGTGTGAGTGAGTGTTGCCCTGTGAAGGACTGGTGCCCCCTCCAGGGTGTATTCCTGCCTTGCACCCTGCGATTCCATGTAGACTCCGGACCCACCGTGACCCTGAACTGGATAAGGGTTACAGATAATGAATGAATGAATATTTAGAAAGTAAAACAAAAAAACACTTATGGATTCACTGCTGGTTGCTGAGAGGACACTGTGAACCCGGTAGATCCCTGGTTCCATTCACTAACTTTGACTACCTCTGTAAAATCTGGATGTGTGTCTCTTTACAATGAACCATGTCGTAGGAAAACACTGAATGAATATGTTTACAACACAAAGATTATATTCTGTACCAAGCTTTAACAGACTTCATCTTAGGTGGCTTTCTCAGAGAGAAGGAGGGAATAAAAGCCTTGGGGGGGTGCTCTAAACCTCCAGATAAAGGAATCTTTATTGTCTTGTTAAGGTCAGTGAGCGAGTGTCCTACTTTCCACCCTGCAGTTTTATCTGCGGTGGAAGCTGGAAAGAGGGGCGTGAGAGGCACTCCCCAGGGTCTTATCATCCCAAACACCTTCTCAGACACACAAACACACCCACACACAGTTATCTACACAAGTGTGTGTGTGTTTGCGAAGGATGGTCTAGGACAGTACCATTTCCTGAAAGACCTAAATCTCCCACATAAAAGCTTTGCAAACACTGGATCCCTTGTGTTACTGTAGGCACTCCATAAACTGAGCATGCTCACAGATATAACAGGCTCCCTGTTAATGATAGAGCTGGTCAGTTACTGCAAAATCACTTGGCACTTATTCTTCCAACTACTCAAATGCCCTGTTAGCATCCAGCAGCAGACCCGCTTCCAATGTGCTGATACCATATCTATCACCAAACAGACAACGACAATGTCATGGTGCGTTTCCCCCACCACATTTTTGGCGACACCCGACTGCACAGTAGTCCTTCTGAAATAAAGGCTATCAATAGTGTTTATGTTACGTGAATTTTGCGGCAGCGGCCCGTCGCTGCTTAGTTATTGCCGCCGCTCCATCAGAATTTAAATTATTACATGAAACCGCAATTTCAAAAGCAGAGGGCTTTTATTTTGGAGTGAGGAATACAGGAAGTGGAAAAATGTCCGCGCTGCTTCTAATTCTACACAAGCAAGTGAAGGAGAGAGGGGAACGAAAGGTAGATTAAACTCGCTAACGTTAAGTTAGGTTTTACAGTTGAAAACATGTAGAATGTAACTTTGGGTTTGGCACATTCTGTCTAATGAACTGAGCCTGTTTAGATTCTACGTAGAAGCTTTAAAATAGTGCTGTCATGGCCAGTGTGTTCATTTTTAACACGGAATAATCATATGACCAAGTTTGTTGTAGGGGGTGCCTGCCACCGCTGCTAAAAAATTCTAGAGGAAACACTGCAATAGTTGTGTTCCTCTTTGCGGCAGTAACATCTCCTCTTCTGGGTAGGTTTTATCATAGATATGGGACATATTTTGCAAGGATCTGCTTGTAGCCACAAGAGCATTAGTGAGCTGCGATGTTCTCTAAGATTAATTGAAACCTGTGTTTTGTTACATGAAATCTTTTAGATGAGGAACATCACAAGAGTGGTTCTACAGCAAATACACCGACGCAAACCCCTGCCACATCACACACGATCAGTGCAGACACAGCGACCAGTCATCATTCCTCACTAAACTCACTGTCTCCACCCATTTCTCCAGCATCGAGAGACAGAACTCACAGTGGAACTAAACTGTAGGGGGCGCTGTAGGTCCCTGCTGCAGCACACGCACTATACCTCATTAACATAGAAGGGTTTGTGTGGATCAATCTGTATCGGCTGCATTTTAGTAATATTAGGAAGACGGTATGGGAAGAGTCACTTTTTATTTTGGGTATTTTAGGTGGTTCCTAAAATCCAGAAACTGTATCTGATTGGCTCCGCTGGACGCTATGGAAGGAGTGAGTGGACAGTTCCTAAATCGGGTGCTTGTGTCTGATTCGCTCCTGAACAGGGGCTTGTACGGACTGATCCACTGTTTCTGCCAGAATCACTCTGACTGACCACAGCTTTTTAAATGTTGTATACAATGGTCTTTATTCTGACTTTCATGTGTTTTTCCTGTGATGCAGACCCAGTAAATCCAGTATGATGTGGTCAGTTTGTGTGCACTTATTTACACACAACAGTCACTGATGCTATAGACCTACAATAGTGGGTTTACAAAGTTCCCGCCGTTTTAATAAAAGTGCCTGGGGGTTGTGAACTGTTTATCCACCCCTAAAATGAGAGCCACTGCACAGAGGATTAAGAAGCCCTGTTCTAGATCACTAATCCTGGGGAACCAGTGCATTCCCCTGTGGCTTTAACACAATGTGAAACATGCGTCATAACTTTAGTAAACTCGCTCCGAACACACACACACACTAGAACTGATGTGTGTGTGTGTGTGTATTGAGTGATAATAAGGGGCTGTTAACTGTGATGGTTAAAGTTACTATTAGCTTAAAGTAAACTTTTTTTATAAGACTCTGAGGATGATTCCTCACTATTTGCTGCTCTCCAGTGTGTTTTCATGCTCAAAACCAGTCTAATGTGTTTCCAAAGTGTTTAAAAATTAGTAAAAAACAAATCGCCTCAGTCCGGTTTGCTAGGCTTTCTCTCTCTGCTCATGGCATAAAGTGGTATATTGGCAAATTTTAGACAACAAAGGGCCCTCCAAACATTGAAAAGCATGAACTGAGATGAGGATGTTGCTCTATTCCTGCTCCATAGGTGAGTAATATTTATTTATTTTTGCTCCAGGGTCCAGAGAGGGCTAACTGCATGAATGTAAACACAGAGTGAAAGTGCTACAAAACTAAACAACCTGAGTTTCAAATGAGTTTCTGTGGGATTTCAAACAGTGAAAAAACATACAGATAAGTTACACTTCAACCACGTACAAACAAGTTGTATTTATTCTCCTTATAATATACCGTTCCACCTTAAAAGACACACCGTATCCCCACAAGTTTAGACATCCCCTTAAAAAGCAAACATTATTCAGAGCGTATGTTAATCATACGTGACTAAGATACAAAATAAAAGCCCATCACAAATTACTCACCCGTCTCTGGACACATCTCATCCAGCAACCTGACCATGCCCTCCCCTTGCATGGTGGTCCAGGCTTTGATGGGCGACCCTCCCCCTATTTTACTGTACTGCTCCTGGATCTTAGGGGTGCGGCGCTTGGCTATGAAGGGTCCGAGTTTACTGCCACAGAGATCAGACAGAAACTTATTCAGTGAGAATCTTATCAATGAGAATAAACCATCCATGACCTGAGAGAACAGCTGTGTGGTCGTTTTGGTTTGGACCCTCACTTTTGCACGGGAAACTGCATCAGGTCCGTGTCCATGAAAAGCCGTAACAAGAAATCATGAACGTCCTCCAGTTTCTCTGGTCCTCCCATGTTCAGCATGAGGATCCCAGTCTTGGGTTTTCTGAAATAAACACATTTCAATGGACTGTGTCAGTAATATATTTCTCTCCCATTAGAAGACGGCAGCTGCAGTGGAATATAAACTCCAGGTCCAATCTTCAGAGTCAGGCCACGACTTCCCTTTCATAAAAACCTGTGGTGTTGTTTTAAAAATGCCTTGTGTAAATCATTATAAAATATACTCTAGAAGGTTTGTTTAGGTGTTTACAGTAAATCAGCTTACATTAAAGAGGAATATTAAACACCAGTTTAGATCCAATATTTATAAGCAATTTCTATTTCAGTGTAAATGCTTCTATTTACTGGCCTCATGAGCGGATGATGACAAATTCTGAAATATGCTTTGGACAATATTAATAACCTCTTTATTACTGATGATCGATAGATTTCTTAGTCATTATGAAATCATATACAAATTAATCTTTCTGGATATAACCAATGTTTTCTTTAGAAAAATGGAAAAAATGAAATTTAATACTTTCAAAATTGTGAATTGTGCTAGAGATGAAATATTAATAATTTGGTAGGGTTTGGGGGTGAGATGTGAGATATTACAATATAAATATTTAAATAATATGACACAAGAAATGGTAATTAACTGTTTTATTTTTAATTATTATTATTCATTCATTGTCTGTAACCCTTATCCAATTCAAGGTCGCGGTGGGTCCAGAGCCTACACGGAATCATTGGGCGCAAGGCGGGAACACACCCTGGAGGTGGCGCCAGTCCTTCACAGGACAACACACACATTCACTCACACACTCACACCTACGGACACTTTTGAGTCACCAATCCACCTACCAACGTGTGTTTTTGAACTGTGGGAGGAAACTGGAGCACCCGGAGGAAACCCACACAGACACAGGGAGAACACACCACACTCCTCACAGACAGTCACCCGGAGGAAACCCACACAGACACAGGGAGAACACACCACACTCCTCACAGACAGTCACCCGGAGGAAACCCACGCAGACACAGGGAGAACACACCACACTCCTCACAAACAGTCACCCGGAGGAAACCCACACAGACACTGGGAGAACACACCACACTCCTCACAGACAGTCACCCGGAGGAAACCCACGCAGACACAGAGAGAACAGACCACACTCCTCACAGACAGTCATCCAGAGGAAACCCACGAAGACACAGAGAGAACACACCACACTCCTCACAGACAGTCACCCGGAGGAAACCCACGCAGACACAGGGAGAACACACCACACTCCTCACAGACAGTCACCCGGAGGAAACCCACGCAGACACAGAGAGAACACACCACACTTCTCACAGACAGTCATCCAGAGGAAACCCACGAAGACAAGGGGAAAACACAAGATGTATCTTCTGTCATTTTTACTATTGTAGTTAATGTATTAATATATAGTTTAGCCAAATTTAAAGGTGTGACAATTTTAAATGTGTAAACCCCACTTTACAGAGTATCCCTACGATCCATAAACTATTCACACTACACACAAAGTCTTGGTCAGTGTTGATGTAAGTGTGAGGGATCACTAGCACAGTGCAGTTCCTCACGTCTCGCTGCTAAATTTAAAGACAATACCCAGCAGGGTCCTTCCCCCTTAAACACATAAACACACACTCTCTCGGGGTCAGCTGAGGTCAGGTCTATTCATCTCTTGTTAAAATCCCTTCCTGCCATTTATTCAAGGCCCTCTTCACTTAAAATATATATTTTTTTAAATATTCAATGTGTTATATATAGAACTGCAAGGATATAATATTTGAATTAGGTTTGTTAAAAATCTAAAACTGAATTAAAATAACAATTTAAAAGTCCTCAATTTCAAAAATGGTCATAAAAACACAGCAAATGTGTGCACCTTCTGATATCTCAGCAAGGAGGGAGACACACACACACACACACACACACAGAGAGAGAGAGAGAGAGAGAGAGAGATAAAGACTCCTCCTAGACTCACTGACACGTCTGGTCTGATACGGAACCTGTAAAACCACACACCCCATTCACAGCAGAGTATCTGCTCACTTCCTTCAAGCAGCTTTTCAAGTCTGTGGTTTACAGGGAAAAAAACTGCCATTGTTATTTGTCTTCCTCATCTTTGTCTGCATTGGATCAACACATCGACAAGAAGGTACCAGCATAAAACACAGATAGGGAACTGGTGCTGAATTAAAATACATCTTCACTCCAAAAACTAAAACTGAACCCGGCTGATTGTTTCATTTTATCCCTAATATTACGACAAAATAAAACCCTATGAGTGCATTAGCATTACAGTGGTGATCTGGATCCAAACCCACAAACTGTGACACAAAACAATCAGTTATTTGAACGCTGCCTGATTCTGAAAACACGTGATAAAATGAGTAGTTCGTACAGTGCAGGTATTTCAGGGTCGTCCCGCCCCCTTGTGCGTGTCCCTCCAATCCCAGCGCTGGCCCCACATTAACGTGAGCGCACAATGTCGAGGATAAACTGAGCAAACCACGCTCAGAGAAAAGTTTACTGATTAAAAAAAACAACAAAGCCAAAACGGCTAAAATCCAGAGCTTCTGCTCCACACTCCTCACTGCTGGGTGTCTACTGTTTGGAGAAACAGGCTCTTTCTCAACGTGCACAGTAACTTGGGCTGTTTGAACTGGGGGAGAATCATGAGACCCAGAAGTGTGTTGCCTTGGGGAATGGGGATAGAATACGTTCCTTTTAAACTGGAGATGATTATTAAAGGCAGCACCGCTGACGCCGATGTTTGGTCACTCAAAATACAGGACACTTCTTGCCTCAAAATCAATCAAACTCTGTGAAAAAATAGCCATAAAATATGATGGCTTT